>NC_135783.1:157488946-157553946 GCF_051106095.1 Pogona vitticeps
TCCAGTGTGGTACAGTAGTTGTTAGTGCATTAGACTGGGATTTGAGAGATCCAGATTCAGGTTGCCATTCAGCCATGAAAATCGCTGGGTAAGCTTGGAGCAGTTGCTCTGTCCTCCAGCCTAATCCCCATCCCACAGGGTTGGTATGACTACAGAGTAGGGCAAGAGAACCACCTACTTCAGTTTGAGAGCCATGCAGAAAAGGTTCAGCATAAATGCAAACAATAAATAAGTAGATAATAAAATTACAGAAAAGTTTCCATATAATGCCTCAAAAGGCACAGTCGTGCAAATGGTTATTTGAAATAATTACCATGCCCTTGTTCCAAGCATATCTCACAAGATATATGGGGACAATCTAAACCTTTGAGGGTAGAATCATACTGTCCTGTATACACTTCTGAATAATTCCACATAAGATCAGGCTGCATCGCTAAAATATAGGAAAGGTTTACTTTCCTTCTACCTCTAGAAACATCCCAAAATAGATAAGCAGTTTTCTGTTTGAAACTTTTAATACTGTTTAGAATTTGAGAGACACATAAAGCCTTTGTATGACCATCTTCATGAGACTTTAATAGTTTGAATATTTTGCTCTCCAGGTAGAAAAATTCCTTTTGCATATTCTTGCTGGATTTTTATGGAGCATTTGTAGAAGCCAAGATTCTTTATGAAATACATGGAGATTCAGAATGAAACAGTTAACAGAAACAAAGATCCTAGTTCTTTGTCTTAATACCTTGGAGTCTGGTATCATTAATTAGCACAACAACCCTTCTGTGAAATACAACTATGGTTTCCCCTTCTGTGGCAAACCTAGAGATGAAACGAGGCAGTCAGAGAGGCAACTGAAAAACCCATCAGTCTACAATGTGAATAACATTACAATCTCTTTGGGTGTAGCCCATGAATTAAAATCTTTACTTTTGATATTAAACACATATGTGTACAGCTTTGGTTGCACTGAAGGATTATGGTACAAAGTTGAGCTAGTTGCTACTAGAAAAGCATGCATTTCTGGAGAACTGTGGCCTCAGTTGGCATGAGGTGACATCATGCTCCCACATGCCTCCTGAGTTCTTTCATAGCACAAGAAAATGCACCTAAACAGTGTTGACAAGGAAACCTTTTCCTGCTGGCAAGGCGAGACAGTTCGACAAGACAAGGAAAAAATAAGGAAAGAGTTGATGACAGCATCACACTGGTTGGTAAGAGAAACTTCTTAACTCTACATTTTAACTTTAACTTGCTCAATGAAAGATGCAGACAAAGTCAAGATCTTATTTGGATTTCTTGGCCTTTCCCCTGAGTGGCTTTTTACTACACAGCGCTAAACAGAAATCCATTCCTTGTCAGTATTTTCTGCCATATTTTGATTCACACTTTCCCTAACTAGAGATCTCTTTAACTTACACTCCTCTTTTCCAGTCTACATGCTCTGTTTTAGAGGGACCTTCTTTAAAATAGTTTTTTGATAGCTAGCAAAATACATCTATGAAGTGCAACATTGCTAGCATGGAGATACCAAGCTCTTAAAACAAACCTCCATGTCATATGTAATAGTAAGGCGATAAATGAATTATTGTTTGATATAAGTTTAAACATATCTGAATTAATGTGAATGGTCAGAATATATGAGCATGGGCCTGTCATTGTTATTACATCTGCAAAAAATGGTAAGTCATTTTCATGACTTTTTAATAAGTTTTCATGGAGGGGTGCTAATTTGTATTTGATTAGCTATAATCTAAAGCCTATAGAGATTGGTATTTCTACATCATTTTCCTTCTGTTTTCTGCATTTGTCCAGGTCTAATTTAAGCAATGGCATTACATCTTTTTATTTTCACTGTTGCACATTTGCTTATCAATGCACATTTTCTTGTCTTCCCCAGTCTTTAAGAAGGAGAGGAGAACTCGGTGGTTAGGTGTTGGGTGCTGGATCATGAAGTCTCCTCAAGATTTGGTAAAGCCCATCTTCTTTGTTGCTGAAAGAAAGTTGCTGGTGGAAACTATCTCAAAAAACAAAAGGCAAAAATGGCATCTATATCAATCCAAAAAGACCTGGCTTTGACCTAATGGTAGCCAATGGACCCAAGAGAGAGAGAGAGAAATCTTCAGTGAACAAAACCAGCTAAGACGTTTTTTAACTTTATTTGTTTGGTTGGTTGGTTTATCCATTGTTTAGTTGAAAGTATTTAAAGGGCTTAGCTCTCATGTTTCCTTAAAAATCCAAAATAATGCACAGTCTAAACAACACAATCAAAAGATGATTGAAAGCAGAGTTAAAGCCCAGAAGCAATAGATTAAGATGCTTATACCTATAAAGAAAGGCCCAGTTGTAAATAAAAACAGATAAATCGTCATCATTAAAATGACCACATGGCAAAGTCAAAGACTGAGCAAAGTTTAAAAGGAAGGCATTTTCTGTATGGTTTAAAACCCACCAAAAAAGGGAATCGGACAATGTTCTTGGAAGTAAGGCTCAGAATTTTACCTTGAAGACTGTTTCACATTTCCTCTATACAGCAAGGCAAGAGAATTTAATCAAGATGGTCAAAGAGGACTGTACAGCGTAAGTACTGAAATGTCTCTGAAGACAGTGAAAAGGTGGGGGAATTTGGGTTATTATAGTGGTAAGGATACAGTAGCTTGGAGCTGAACTAAGTGTTACATAACAGCACTGATGTTACCTGTCTGTCATGGGTTTGGAGGGAAAGTTCCATCCTATGGGGAGTGGAAGGCGGGACATCAGGAGGAGGGGCTGTACTGTATAAATATGTGATGCCTGTGTGGTGAAGAGTAGATGCTGAGACAGACTGTGAGACACTGGGTTGGGACGAAGCAGCAGCTGGGGAAGAAGAAGCTGTTGTGGGAGTCTGGGTGTCTGACAGGGTACTACTGTGTGTCAGAGTACCAACCTGATAAGTTCAGGTGTCTGTGGGTTAGCCAGAACTGATGGGTTCAGGGTCTGTGCTTTAAGTTAAAGGTTCTAGGTGAACCAAACTGTATGCTTGTGTGTGTGAGAATAAGCCACGTTACTTTATTTTATTCACCTGATTGTTTTATTTACCCTGTTTGTATTTAAAATAAACCTTATTCTTTTGTTGTTTAAAAATCCATCCCTGGTCTGTGTGACTTATTATAGGGAATGGTTGGTGGCAGCTTAGTGTAACCGTGTGACATATCCCAGTAGGTCTGGGTTTGTCACATTGATTGGTGTCCAGCGTGTGGGATACGACTGGTCCAGTTGTCCAGCGGTCCAGCAAAGCCTTGGCAAGTGTGCCCAGAGCAAGGGGGGTCTAGTCAGGGACAGTCTGAGGCGCGTAGGTAATCTTCTAGGTGTACCTCACGGGGAGGTGCGCTAGTAGAAGAACGTGCCAACTGGGGAGACTTAGATTAAGGTGCTCTGAGGCAGCCTAGTTTTGGCGGGAAAACGCTGAGGCAAAACTGCGTAGCAACAGTGAGCTAGCTTGCCAGCTGAGAGGCCCAGCAGAGGGGGGTAGGCTCTGACTCGATACTGTTGCAAATTTAGTGCTGAAGAACAGCAGCAATCTCTAGGAGAGCTGGTTCTGAGGCAAAAAGGAAAAAAGTGGTCGTTTTATTCTGAGGCTTGACTTTTTAAAGCAGCCTGTTCTGAGGGGGGATTATGCCCTTGACTCGAAGCCAAGTAGCAGACATGAGTGAGGTGAAAGACCCCCAGATTGACCAAGGTTCTGAGGATGAATTTGGCTCAGTGCAGGGTGACAGCACAGGAGAGCAGGACCCAGAACTCAGGAAAATACTCCTAGCCCAACAGCATGAACTGAGGGTGAGGGAAATGGAGGAAAGATTAGAGAGAGAAAGAAGGGAGGAAAGAGAGAAACAGCGGCAATTTGAAGAAAGAATGGAGAGAGAGAGAATGGCGTTTGAATTAAGAAAACTGGAACTGTTGAACCAGAACAATAATAATAATAGGGATTCTGAGGGAGGCCAATTGTCTAAGGCTGACCTGAAGAAATTCCCTGTGTACCACAAGGGAGATTGTCCTGAGGTGTTCTTTTCCTTAGTGGAAAGAGCGTTTGTGGACTTCTCAGTGAGGGAAACTGAGAAGATGACCATCATGCGATCTTTAATCAGTGGTAGCCTGGCTGAGGTTTATGCCGAGATGCCTGAGGAACTGATGAAAGATTTTGCAGAGTTTAAAAAACTGGTGTTTGCAAGACATGGGATAAATGCAGAGCAGCTGAGACAAAGATTCAGGTCCCTCACTAAAAAACCAGAACAGACTTTTACCCAAGTGGGGGCCCAATTGGTGAGGCTGCTTGAGAAATGGCTATCGCAGGAGGGAATAGAGACCTATGAGCAGCTTAAAGACTTGATAGCCCTGGAACAGTTCTATTCAGTCCTGCATGGGGAATTGAAATTCCAGGTGAGGGAAAGGAAACCGAAATCTGTGGCAGCAGCCGCAGAGATCGCAGATTTTATTTCCCAAATAAGAAAGCCCTTGGGTGAGGGGAAATCTGTAGGTAAACCCAAAGAAACCTACAGCAAGTACTCTCAGGGACCAGGGAAAAGCCAGCAAGGGGGAGGGGCCCATGGTGAAGGGAAGCCCTCAGGCATGAAACCAAGCCCTCAGAATTTGGAGGGAAAACCCAAACAAGAGGAGAGAGAATCAAAATACACCAGAAAATGCTATTTCTGTCAGGGAAAGGGTCATCTGATCTCAGAGTGTGAGAAATTGAAGCAGCTAAAAGGAATGGTGCCTCAGAATTCTAGTGGGACCAAGCCAAAAGCTGTGTTCTGTGTCCAGCAAGAGCAAGGCTCAGTGTCGCAGAGGGAGCCTGTTGCCATGGCTACTCAGTCTGGAACAGCTACCTATGCTGAGCAGGCTGAGGAAAATGGTCCTCTTGTGGAGGTAAAGCGCTGCTTGCTGATAAAAACAGATTCTCAGTTGTTTGAGACGGCCGGGGTGGACGTAGGAATACTTGACCGTCAGTATAGGGGGCTGCGGGACACTTGTTCCCAGGTAACCCTGTGCCATCCCGATATCATTCCCCGGGAGTTTATAATCCCAAATGAGAGCATAAAGGTAGCAGGTATTGAGGGGCAGGTAATCTCTCTGCCAGTAGCAGAGGTACCTGTCAACTTTCAAGGCTGGAGGGGAGATTGGCGGATAGCGATTTCATCTACTCTGCCAGCAGCCGTGCTCGTGGGAAATGACCTGGCTGAACATGTGAAAAGGGTGCTAGTGATTACACGCTCACAAGCCACCATAGGGACAGTTCAGGGGGGTAATGATGAGCCAGAGACGGAAGCAGAGGGGAGTTCAGAAGCTGTGGTGGAAACCTTAACCACAGACAGCAGATTTGGACAGGAGCAAAAGGCAGACGCCACTCTCCAAAAGTGTTTTGAACAGGTGACTGACGCCCAGCTAACACCTGAAACCCCAGTGAGATTTCTGGAGGAAAAGGGGATTTTATATAGAGAAACCCTGAGGAATATCTCAAAAGGGGGAGATGGGATCAGAAGTCAGCTGGTGGTACCTGAAAAGTATCGCCCCATGATCTTACAAAGGGGTCACTCTGACATGTTTGCTGCACACTTAGGGGTGAAAGGGCCCCTTGATTTGATCAAACAAATTTGGGAGCAGATCACCCAGGATGACCCACAAGACGTTGTGACATACATAGACACCTTGATGAATGACCTAAGGAGAAATCTAGAGCTGGCAGCAGAAAACCTGCAAGCTCAGAAGGTCAGACAGAAAACATGGTATGACCACAAAGCTAGAGAGAGGCACTTTGACCCAGGGGAGGAAGTGCTTTGGCTTAGGCCCTGCAGAGAGAATAAACTGCAGCTCAAATGGGCAGGACCATATAGGGTCATTTCCAAGATGTCAGACCTGAACTACCTAATAGAGCAGGAGGAGAACCAAGCAAGGAGGGTGGTTCATGTGAATGCCCTAAAACCCTACTACAGAGGGGAACAGAGGGTTTTATTCGCGATAAAAGCAGCTGAGAGTGAGGAAGCTGAATTACCCTTCTGGGAGGGTAGAGGGGAAGTAAAATACAACCCAGAGGAGGTAAAGATCAGTCCTGCACTCACCCAAGACCAGCAGCAAGAACTAAAAATGCTGCTTAGTAAATATCAGCAGGTGTTTTCCAACAAGCCGGGGATAGTGAAGGGAGTGATGCATCGGATCCACACAGGGGATGCACCCCCGCAGGCAGTATCCCCATACCGAGTAACGGGACCCTATAGGGACAAGGTGCGGAAGGAGCTGGACGAGATGCTGAGGGAGAACATAATCGTCCCCTCTTCTAGTCCTTGGTCCTCTCCGATAGTCCTTGTGGACAAGCCTGATGGGAGCATTAGGTTTTGTGTTGATTACAGGAAATTAAACCGTGTAACCACTCCTGATGCCTACCCAATGCCCAGGCTAGACAACCTGATTGAAACCATAGGGGGTTGTCGGTTCATCTCATCATTGGACC
This sequence comes from Pogona vitticeps, assembly GCF_051106095.1. Lineage (NCBI taxonomy): Eukaryota > Metazoa > Chordata > Lepidosauria > Squamata > Agamidae > Pogona > Pogona vitticeps. The sequence continues at coordinate 157,495,422 of NC_135783.1, forward strand.
TGGTAAAGGGATATTGGCAATTAAGAATTGATCCCAGGGATCAAGAAAAGACTGCCTTTTGCAGCCCTTTTGGTCTCTATGAGTTTCGAGTCCTGAGCTTTGGTCTCAGAAATGCACCAGCCACATTCCAAAGGCTGATGGACCAGACCTTGGCAGGGCTCAGTAACTTTACAGTGGCCTACATTGACGACATAGGGATCTTCAGTAATACCTGGGAAGATCACCTGATACACCTGGAGTTAGTGCTGCAGAGGTTAAGTGCAGCAGGGCTAACAGTAAAGGCCAGCAAGTGTCAGCTGGGTAGCCCGGAAATAAAATACTTAGGTCACATGGTAGGGGGAGGAATGATAAAACCCCTGGAGGCCAAAATAGAAGCTGTTCGTGATTGGCCTAGACCCAACACCAAGAAAAAAGTCAAATCATTTCTTGGGTTGGTGGGCTACTACAGAAAGTTCATCCCGAGGTTTAGCGAGATTGCGGCTCCGCTGACCGATCTGACGAGGAAGACGGCTGATGACCGCATCCCGTGGACCAGCGACTGTGAGGAGGCGTTCCAGAGGTTGAAGGAGGCGTTAATCAACTATCCTGTCCTGCGGGCTCCAGACTTCGACCGGGAGTTCATCATCTACACCGATGCGTCTAACAGCGGGGTAGGAGCAGTTCTGTGCCAGGAGGATGAGAATGGTGACCAGCATCCAGTGTCCTACCTGAGTAGGAAACTTCAAAAAGGTGAGAGACATTTGGCAACCGTGGAGAAGGAGTGTTTGGCCATAGTCTACGCGATCCAGAAGGCCAAGCCTTACATCTGGGGAAGACATTTTATTCTGTGTACTGACCATTCACCATTGCAATGGTTAAAGACAATGAAAACCCACAATAGCAAACTTATGAGGTGGGCTTTGAACTTACAGGACTATGACTTTGAAGTGAAGGTGGTCAGAGGGTCAGTGAACTGTGTTGCTGACGCCTTATCAAGAAGACCTGAAGACTGAAGACGGCGAAAGAACATGGACTATATGTATATAATGAAGACAAAAAGTTAAAATGTACCTGGTTTTAAATTGGTTTGTATTAATAAAGGTAAAATTGATGTAATGCATATGGTAAATGTTTGAAATGCCTATTTGCTATGTTTAACTTGGAGTGTAAGTATATGTAAGTATTATATGGTATGTATAAATGTTGTTGTGTATTTTATGCAGGTTGTTTTTTTGGTGAAAAGCACTTTTAGCTTTCCCCCTACAAAACAACTTTTAAAGAGGGGAGGTGTTACATAACAGCACTGATGTTACCTGTCTGTCATGGGTTTGGAGGGAAAGTTCCATCCTATGGGGAGTGGAAGGCGGGACATCAGGAGGAGGGGCTGTACTGTATAAATATGTGATGCCTGTGTGGTGAAGAGTAGATGCTGAGACAGACTGTGAGACACTGGGTTGGGACGAAGCAGCAGCTGGGGAAGAAGAAGCTGTTGTGGGAGTCTGGGTGTCTGACAGGGTACTACTGTGTGTCAGAGTACCAACCTGATAAGTTCAGGTGTCTGTGGGTTAGCCAGAACTGATGGGTTCAGGGTCTGTGCTTTAAGTTAAAGGTTCTAGGTGAACCAAACTGTATGCTTGTGTGTGTGAGAATAAGCCACGTTACTTTATTTTATTCACCTGATTGTTTTATTTACCCTGTTTGTATTTAAAATAAACCTTATTCTTTTGTTGTTTAAAAATCCATCCCTGGTCTGTGTGACTTATTATAGGGAATGGTTGGTGGCAGCTTAGTAACTGTGTGATAGATCCCAGTAGGTCTGGGTTTGTCACACTAAGTGCTATAGATAAGCTGCTTTTGGAAGAGGAATTTCCTGAGTGCTAAAAACATACTGTTGTCACAGCTGGAGCAATTCATACCTCTTGTAGTATGCAAATTAACTTGTTTTATGATTGGTCATTGGGAGGTAAGCACAGGCCTCATTTGCAGGTATAAATCCTCCATCATAAAGATATGCCTGAATCACTTTTCTGGAACAGATTCCAGTTTCTTATGATGACCACATAGGGCACAGAGCACAGAGGAAGTTGGAGTGATCTGGTTCGTCTTTAAAAGGCTATCACCTTTAGTGTGATCTCTTTTATCTTACACTTAAGCAATCCTTCCATTTCCACTTCAGACATTTCTGCTCCCCTGAGAAGGCTCCTGACACATCTTTCAATCACTCCAGTTTGTCCCCCCTTCAGTTATTGACCAGCATCACAGCAAATTAACCAACCACACAGGATACAGAATGCGATAATCAGGAGCACTCGAAATCATGCCAAATACATTACAACCCTAGCACTGTGCCAGAAAGGAGCAGGGCACCTTTAAAGGGGTCAGGATGAATTACTCTTATCCAAAACATGTGTGGATGCCATAATTCAATTGAAGTCAAAGCAAACCAAATTGTGAGCTACAGTATATGCCCATCAGAATGTTCCCTTCATTAGTTTCAAGAATCCAGGACATGGGTTACTTGAAGGGTTTGTCTGCATGTGAACTGTATTAAACCTGATGAAAAAAATTGGCTTTGTTATTGGATAGGTATTCACTGTTCACAAGTTTACCGTAGTAGAACCAGTACCAGAGATAGAAAATGATAATTCAAGTTTCACAGCGCCCAGAAATCTTATTTTTGGAAGTATTAAAAACTCTACATGCTTCTCTTTTGAGCACTGCTGTAGAGAAGGCCAGGCTATCACCAGTCAAATTAACAGAGCTTGCACTCATCTCATTTTATTCCCTGCTTCCTTCCATCCCCGCATTTATGTGCTTTTTTCCATACCAGCATCCTCGGAAGAAGCTCAAATGAACTTGAATAAAGAGTGCCTGTCTCCACATGGCTTGCCTCCCCTGCCACATTTTTTAAAGAAGGTTTTATACATAACTTTCAAGTGAACCACAATTCATGACAATGTTTTTCCAAGTGTTTTACTTGGTTGGGATGGGTTTATTTTTTCTGCAGTGCTAGGAGTGTGGTGCTGACGGTCTCACAGTAAGACACAAACTGAAGTGGCTGCCAAGATGTCATAAAGAAATCAGGTAGCCAAGGGAATGGACTCATGAAGGAAGGGAACAAATTTATCTTGAAGAGAAAACCTCCCTTTGTGGCTGGCTCCTTGTCCAACTCTAAGATACACTTAACCTATCAGCGAAGGGAGATTAAATGCCGCTTCTTCCCATGGGTCAATTTCATCACCTCCGTGGGTGACCTCTGAGTGCCCCCCTCATATTTTTTTAACTTACATTTACCCCACTTCTTTTGCATTTATAACACATAAGCACATGGACCATATCACAAACAATATAAAATAATGGAGCAAGTTTCCCAAGGAAACACACTTTTTGGGGGGAGTGGATGCATAAATATTCAGGAAGAAAAACACATATGTTAACTAGACATAACTTAATCAGGAATCACAAGAGAATAGAGCCATTTTGCACTGAAGCATGCATTTCATCCTGCCCCGAGTTAGCTTTCCATCATGTTTCATCAAAGACAGGATCCATACAACTTCAAATAAAATCAGCCCACCTTTAAAAAAAATCTTTTTTACCTTTGCTGTTATGGTTTAAGAGGTCTAATACTTGTTCTTCATAGAGGAAACTATTGCTGCAATCAGTGTACAAGACTTGGTCTACAAGTAATATAAAAAACACACTCCTAGAAGCTGATTCTACCTCCAACAACTTTCATCTCTGTTTACTTGTTTTTTTAGGGGGGGAAATGAGTTTGGAATACATTTATTTATCTCTTCAGATTCCAATATCAAGTCTGCAGTTTGTACTGGAAGCTGGGTACCAAAGAAGCTAGTGAAGCACCTTTGAAAACATCCCACAAAATCGCTTAAAGATCAAAGCAAAAACATTTTTTAAAAAAATCATAGTATTCATATGTCTTCTGTAGAGCAAGGCTATACAGTGTGGATAGATAATTCAATATCTAAACAGTGCTTTAGAAGGTTGAACTTTTTCCATGTATATTACCTTAATATTTATTTTAAAATTATTATTATTATTATTATTATTATTATTATTATTATTATTATTATTATTATTATTATTATTATTATTATATTTATACCCCGCCTATCTAGTCATTTCGACCACTCTAGGCGGCTTACAACATAAAACATAACAAGTTCCAGAAAAATTTATAACAATTAATTAATTGTTATTGTGCCTATACATCCACATTTTTAGTTGGTTCTTAAAAGTATCCAGCGAGGGTGCAACAGAAATTAAAAACTGAAAACACGGTGAACCCCAAGGATATAATCGTGTTGTTGTATCTGTCCTTTCTCCATTACAAACATGTTCAGCCACTGGTCATGAAAATGGCCAAAGTAAATAAATCTATACAAGCCATCTGTTTATTTCTCTGAATTCTCTTTAAAAATGAGAAATCAGAGTGAAATGTTAGAGTAGCCTTAGTAAGAATGTATAGCTGATAAATTGGTCATCAACATTGTTTGACCAGGTAAATATATCTGGTGTATTCTTGGAAATAATTAAGTTTCCTCATTGATTGTTTTCTAATGGAACTGAATGGCTATTGTTTGGACTTGACACTGAAGTAAATAGGCCTCCAGCACATAGTCATACAACATACTTTTGGATTTAGTAAGTCAGATTCTTATTCTCCATACCTCCCTTTTCTAAAGAATAGACATACCATTGTTCATCGTGATGGATTTCTGTAGTCTGATGAGCCTAGACATGGACTTATGACAAACAACATTACCGGTAAGTAATTTACTCTTTACTTCATATAAACAAATGTCTTTGATATGCGACAATCCCAGGAGTATTCAGGTTACATGCTTATTTTAAGAACTTTTATTTACTTTATGATCTTCGTAGGTCATTGACATCCCATTTAATTTTGATGACCTTGTTTATATTACAGCAACATACATTAAAAGTGTTCCTTTCAATAACATTAACATTCTCAGTTGTAATCCATCACCTAAGTTAACTATAGTTTTAACTCAGTGGTGTATGTAATGGTTAAAAGCTTTAATGTAGGTTCCATTATACATAATGAGTGGGAAAGATTTGATCAAACAGATCTGCTTGGCTGCTTTACTTCTAAAAGCCACTACAAATGTGACAAATGATTTGCACAAATAGTGCTGTTGGGTAGGAAAAAGTGTACAAACTACATTGTCACACGTGTGGCAATTCAAGCATGTGTTTCTTTCACTGGACATTCATGTGCTGGGGAATTGCAATTAGCCGTTTCCCAAAAAGGAGTACAAAAACTGTTGCATGTCACACGGGATACAGTACTTGGAACAGCTATGATTTTATTACTGTAATGCTGGTGAAGCCCATTGCGGTGTAGTGCAGTGGTCCCCAACCTTGGGCCTCCAGATGTTCTTGGACTTCATCTCCCAGAAATCCTGCCCAGCAGAGGTGGTGGTGAAGGCTTCTGGGAGTTGTAGTCCAAGAACATCTGGAGGCCCAAGGTTGGGGACCACTGGTGTAGTGGACAGAGTGGTGGACTAGGTCTCATGAGGCCTGGGTTCAAATCCCTGCCCAGCCATGGTAACTGACTGATAGTATGGAACTGGCAAAACCGCTCCTTAAATATTTCATACATCTTGAAAGGCACATTAGGGTCACTATAAGATGGTTTTGACTTGATGGGATGTAACAAAAGAACAATGCTAGCCTCATAGGACATTAGGAGTAGCCTTATGAAGGGCAAGATACTGAAACACCCATGAGGGGTTTGTAAGGATTCACCTGACTAACCCAGAGCAATAAAATGCAGAGACCACTGGTAATGGTGCAGCTAAAAAGTCTTGTAAATAAATGAAGAAATAGATATTTTTCCTATAGGAAATATATTTTTCCTGCCTCAACAGAGACATCCTTCACTGCACCCAAGAGATTGATTAAAGTACGGAAGAAAGGAGGGGAAGGGGGGGGGGATGATTTTTGACAACAATTCCTCAAATCCTTCTGACAGCATGGGTTAGTTGTAGTTTTTTTAAAAATAGTAGGGAGATTTTTCTTCTCTGTGGGCAGTCATGGAAGGAATTCTCTTATCTCTGGTGTGGTTCCTTCTATTGATAAAGTAAAAGCCTTGCATATGTGAATGGGGCAGGGAAGAGGATCATGTTGAGTTTGGTCTTGCCATTACATTCAAGTGAAATGCAAGAATTCCTGTGGTTCAGAACTGCAAGGATGAAAGTAAGCATGTTACGTTCACATTGCACGCAGAAAGTGTACATTATAAGAGCATTATCAGAGTATCAAAAATTGAGATTCTACAATGACCTCGGGTGAGAGTGAACAATAGAGGAAAATGCTGTGTGTGTTTCTGTGAGCATGTATAGTATTAGTCATTTTAAGACTATGCCTTCATCCAGAAAATGGTATTTACACAGTGGTATGAAACCATATCTCAAAACAGTGTCAAAAGAGTTAAGGACAAGAATAAAATTTTGGCTCCACCTAGGCCATTAATCAATATTTTGTGCCAGTGTGCAGTGGTTAGGGTTTGGGATTATGATCCACATTGGCGTCTCCGATGAGCAGTGGAGCTGACTGGGCGACCTTGGTGCCATCTGTCTCTCAGGCTGACCTTCTTGATAGGGTTGTTCTGCAAAGGACGGAGTGGGGACGGAGGGAGCCATGCAGCACCCAGCTCAGCAGAGGACATGGATGTCACAAATCAGGAGAGATGGGGAATTTTTTTTTTTTACCTTTTTCATTGGTTATTCTGCCTGGACAGCTCAGTGAGTTACGTATCTGGCTGCAAAGGCAGAGGTTGAGAGTTCAATTCCCAGAAGAGCCAGCCTGTGTGACCCTGGGCAAGCTGCACAGTCCCAGCATGCCCCCAGAAGAAGGGAACAGGGAACTATTTTTGCGTACCCTATAGCCAGAAAACCCTGAAAAAGGTAACCATCCATCAGAACAGACTTGACAGCACATCATTATCATCCTGCTTTGGGTGCGGTGGGAACTGTAGTTTAAAAAGCAGATGGTTTCCCCCCCCCATATTTTTTTTCCGGATAAATATGATCTTAAGGGCCAGAGACCATCATATTGAACGCATATATAAAATGTAATCAGAACTAGAGACATTCAAATCTTGCTTCCCGTGCTGCATGAGGAAGGCATATACTATATTTTATTCATACTGTGAACTCCTATGATTGAAATTGAAATTGATACAAAGAATTGTGGATGCTTGCATCTCTTGCCAATGCCGCGTACCCTTGGTAGGTTCCCTCTTTTCTCTCATGCCGATTTTGATTAACACATATATAAAACACATCTGAGCTAAAAAGAAAGTGTTAAGTGAAACAATATACACACTTCTCAAGTGTGACTCTAAAAATTAGAAACATCCATTAAATAGAATCTAATTGATTTCAGCATGAAGCCTTATACAGTACATTACTGTCAGATAAAAAGAAGATAAAGAAACAAAAAGAAAAGAAAAGATGAATGACAAAAACCTTGTGGCACCTTGAAAACCAGCTGTTACATTTTAAGTGAGCTTTTGTGCATCAAGTCCACTTCCTCAGACATTGGAGTGAGACTATATGACTGGCAGGTTTATACATGGCAGGAACAGAACTATGAAGTTGCGAGTAATTTCTCTTGGTGACTATTGTCTATGAGTCCATAAGCTTACTTATTTCCACATTTGTTGAGTGGGCACCAGTGTTAATCCCCACCCTCAGGCAGACTCTCCCCTGAACAAAGCCCCTCCCAAGATGCTCAAGCTAGTGAGAGGACAGGGAAGCCAATGTTCCCTAATTTTCTCTCCCTCCAGAGTTTCCTTTCACGCAGACCCAGAGCGTCTCCCAGTGCCCTGGAACAGATTTTGGGGGAACAAAAGGGACCTTAGAATACAATCATCATAGGTTGCTACCTCTGACATTCTTCTGTGAAAAGCCTCCGGATGGGAAATGGAGACTCTTCAGTCCGCAGAGGGTAGGATCTAACCCCTTAGCTCAGCAGCCACAATTCATAGCAGAAATTTGTTTTTTTAACATTATTTGTAAACCATTTCCATGCTTAATTCATAGGTACAGCTATACAACATTAATTCTTTCCTAAAATTTACCTACATTAGACTAGCATCAAATTAGCCATTACTACAGTGTTTAATACAGTACTTTCTGATAAGCCCTATTCAGATTATTAGTTTTTGTTAATATGGCCATCTTTCGTGGGGGTGTATTTCTTGGCAGGGTGTGTTTCTCTTTGTTGGCATGATTTAATAAGTGTATATTTTCACATGCTATGCAAGCTAAAAACTGTGAGTCTCCTCCTAATGTCTTGTCTGCTGTATAATCTCAAACACTGTATCCAACAGAGTTCTAATTAAATTGATGTTTACAATGACCTTGTGCATATATTTAAGATTTTCAGCCAAAATCTTGTGCTCTCGCACAGTCACCTAAGAGGAATCATGTAAGATTTTGCTCCTCTAGCAGGCTCCCTATGAAATGCCTGATCTTGCACTGCTGTTAGAGTATCAGGCACACAAATGATTATATAACCCATCACATGGTTATACGTGTGGCTGCCAGAGAGAAAACATTGCTGCATGATTGCCCTAACAGGTGCAGAAAATGTTGACAGGATTTGGCCCTAGTCATAAAGGTGACATCAAATACAGAGAATTACACATGAACACAACGACAAGGAAGCCAAAGAAAATTGTAGTCTAAACAATAGATGGAACACAAACCTAGAAAAAGTCTATGACCCCTTCAGTGTGCATACAGATGTCAAGGAGATACCAGAGATATCCCCCCCCCAAAAAAAATTAGTGACTGTAGCTGAGAAATAGCAATATTCCTTTGATACTTGGTGTCAAGAGTAAAATCATATACTGCAGCTAGTGCATTAAAAAGTTGTTTGAAGAGAATACACCAGCAGAATTTACTGTACTACATGTTGATATTAGACTAGAAATACAAAAATATAAATATGTTATGCAATACAGTTAAGAAAAAATGGCAAATCTCCCAGGCTGGGTAGTATATTCACCAAAGTATAAAAGCTAATAGAAAATGATGACTTAGCTGTTTTAGTGAATGTTTTCAATCAGATTTACAGACTAGAAATCATTCATGAAATCTGGCTGAGACTGACCCTTATTGCATTACCCACAAAGCTTGTAGTGACTACAGAATTATAAGCTTAATGAGCCATTTGCTTAAGGTTTACTTTAAAATGATGCAGAACAAGAGTGCAAAAAAAAAGAAAGAAAGAAAGAAAAAGGCAGTAGACATGCAGTTTGAATTCAAAGGAGAATCTGGAACAAGAAAAGCATTATTCTGCCTAGTAATACTTGGGAAGAGATTCTGAGAACTGGACGTGAACAGGTACATTACTCTGCTGACTACAAGAATAATAATCATATAGAGTTCCTACAAGAAAGCTTCTGACAAGGTCCAACACATCAAGCTGATGTAGATGTTGGTAAACAAAGGTCTTAATTCAGGAGATATGCATATAACTGGCAGCTTACATTGGCAAAAAAAAAAAAATCTACTGTGAATGTTGACAGTAAGACGACACAGACATACTAAGGGAACAAAAATATGGTAACCACTAATTTTCCATTTGTACTTGGAGAACATACAGTATTTAGAGAAGGTGGGAGTTGTTGATTCAAATGATACCATTATTGTCAGTGGAGAGGTTATCAACAGTATCCGACATGCAGGGGGTACTGGATTATGAGCTGATAGTTCATATTGTCTGCAAACTTTACCCAGAAATGTCAATAAAGGAAGTAATTAACACAGTTTAAGAATGAATGCACAAAATGGAAACAAAAAAAACAGCTGAACCAATGTGAGAAATATTTGGCAGTCCCTATGAAAATGAACTATCATACACACATTTAAGATTTTAACAAATGGTCACTACTTTGAAATGGGTTATCATTGGTCTGTATTTTTTTAGTATTTATAGGCATCCTTCAGTCTCAAGAGACTATGGTAACATGCTCTGAATGGAAGACTTGGAACAGCGTCTAGTGTTTTGACGCTGTGTACACGAAGCTGGAGTGTCCTCTCCACGGCACGAAGCCTGGATAAAATAATATGTAGGATAGGCTGTTACCCAACCAGCAAATCCCCCTTCTCCACATCACTGAAATAGTCCAATGGAAAGGCAAGAGCCAATACAACTGGTTCCAGTGACGTCGCAGGAGTTGACAGAATTACACGAACTGCCTCCGGGACTCTGGCAGTTTTAGTATGTAGTACAGTGATCTACATACTAAACGGGATGTGGTGGCGCTGCGGGCTAAACCGCAGAAGCCTGTGCTGCAGGGTCAGAAGACCAGCAGTCGTAAGATCGAATCCACGCGACGGAGTGAGCTCCCGTCACTTGTCCCAGCTCCCGCCAACCTAGCGGTTTGAAAGCATGCAAATGCGGGTAGATAAATAGGGACCACCTCGGTGGGAAGGTAACTGCGTTCCGTGTCTAAGTCGCACTGGCCATGTGACCACAGAAGATTGTCTTCGGACAAAACGCTGGCTCTATGGCTTGGAAACGGGGATGCGCACCACACCCTAGAGTCGAATATGACTGGACAAAAATTGTCAAGGGGAACCCTAACCTTAACAGTGATCTGTGGATACCTTTGGTGTGAAGTGTTTTGAAATCTGTAGCTATGATACTACTTTGGATGTAACAATTTTATGTATATCATTTTAATGATATAATTTAATGATCTTCTGAATGAGCAATAAATGATTTGTGTAAAGAATCAATAAAAAAAAGATAAGTTCAAAGTAGTCAGTAAAATGCAGCCAAGAAATGTTGTTCAAAACCAGAATGAAAGTACAGAGCAGAGAAGCAAGTGTAAAGTACTTTGGAATTGGAGTGAAAGAACCCTGGGATCACAGCCATGCAATAGAAGTCAGAGCAGAGACAGCCTGAAGCAGTTTGTTTAGAGATGGGTTCCCTCCACTCACCTCCCTGGCTGGATCCCCCACTCACCAGCCAGTGCACGCTCCTCTTCTTCAGCTGATCAACCAATCTCTGGTAGAGCATGGGCATCCCTGCCCCTCTTCCTTGGCTGATTGGCCACTTAGAGAAGGAGGCAGGACAGGCAACTCTGCGCTCCTGGCCAGGGACTGGTCAAACAGGTGAAGAGGAGGAGAGGACTGTGCATCGACTGGTTGAGTGGGTCAATGGCCAGGGAGTTGGGGGGAAGGAAATGCCCAGCACCTGTGGTGCCACACATGTGATCTGGCACAAACCTCCGAACAGAGGTGCGTGCCCATCTCTAGTCCTCTTCTCCTGCATGGCACAAAAATATGGGCCTACAGGCAGATGTGAGACAAACGTATGGCTTTATTCATTTCATTCAATGTTGCCTCATGTTCTCTACCCATGTGCCCATATTACCAAGGAATTGGGAAAAGCTTTCTTTAGCTGGTTGGACTTCCCCATCAGCAATCACTGAGTATGAATTCAACATACACCAGTGCGGAACAGAACTTGGGAAAACGACTCTCTTGTCCTCCACCTGGGAGTGTCAAATTAAAACCCATGTGTTCTGCTTTAATCCTGGCAACAAAAAGAATGCCTTTAATTCTACAATTACAGGGGTTCTACAATTATTCTTCTGTTCAGACTCATGGTTGGTAGATGATTTGAGGAAATTTGATTGCCCTTTCTATCAGAATTATCGCACTCACACTCCACCTTTCTTGATCTGGCTGACAGTTTGTGGAAAGGACAGCCATCATCCAACAATTCTGGGTTTTTTTTTCTACATGAAAAGAAAATTCCACAAGTGCCTCCACATTTATTGGTTGCTTGCTTGCTTTTTTGTTTGTTTGTTTCAGATTAGGTTCTGTATAAGAAACTAAAAGGAAGAGTGGAGGCAGGAAAGGGTTTAAGCAAGCATATTCGACTGAATGATCGAAAACATTAATAGAAATCTTAAAAGAGGGCTAAAGGATCCCCTAACAAAATACTGATGATTTATCAATATTGACAAACATGATTAACAACATGAAAGGGTCCATGCACTTCATTTCCAGATCTAGCTCCTTTTGCCCCAGAAAAGATGTGCAGCCCGGTTTTCTTTCAGTTCAGTTCAAAATGACGGCTCAGTCAAAACAACTTAAGACAGTGCTAGACAAACTCTCGTTCAGGGATCTAATCTGACCTGTGGAGGATCTGTGTCTAGCAGACAGAGGCTTCTAGCTGAGTCCATCAACCTCTCCAAGCCCACCTCTTGGAGGCCAGAAAGGTGGCAATCCCCCCTGTTTTCCCCAGCCAGTTATTAGGATACTCCCAGATATTTTTCTGTATGTTCCATGTACTAGGGTGGGCAAGTGACATACTTCATTATCTTTGATCACTGATCATTAGGAATAGTCTGTGTTCTAGCAATTTATGGCATGTAATTGGCCAGTTTTAAAAATAGCCTTTGGATAATCAGTTTTCCCTTTAATATGTTCGTGGGATAATGGGTAGCTGCTGAGTAGCTAGTGGTTTAGGTATCTGGTTGTGGGGTCAGAAGCTGGGAGTTCAGTTCCCTGTTGTGCCTCTTGACATGGGCTAGATTTGATGTTCCATAAGGTCCCTTCCAGTTCTGCAATTCTAAGATTGCATTATTATTATAGAGACAGATGAGACCAAAGTGGAGATCTTTGGTCATAATGTACAGCACGATATTTGGCGAAAACCAAACACAGTGTATCAGCACAAACACCTCATACCAACTACCAAGCACAGTGGTTAAGGGGTGATGATTTGGGCTTGTTTTGCAGCCACAGGACCTGGGCACTTGGCAGTCTTTGAGTCAGCCATGAACTCCTCTATATACCAAAGTATTCTAGAGGCAGATATGAGGCCATCTGTCCAACAGCTAAAGCTTGGCCAGAATTGGGTCATGCAACGGGACAATGATCCCAAGCACACCAGCAAATCTACACTATAACACTGAAAAAGAAAAGAATCAAGGTGTCCCAATGCCCCAGTCAAAGTCCAGATGTCAACCTGATTGCAATACTGTGGTGGGACTTTACGAGAGTTGTGTATAAACAAATACCTGCAAACCTCAATGCACTGAAGCAACATTGTAAAGAAGAGCGAGCCAAAATTCCTCCACAACAATGTGAGAGACTGAAAAAGTCATATAGAAAATGATTACTTCAAGTTATTGCTGCTAAAGGTAATTCTACAAGCTACTGAATCATAAAGTGTACTTTGTTTTTCATACATGACATCTCCATGTTGGCTTCATTTTTGTTATATAAATCATGACATGGTGAAATATGTTGTATGTTGTTGTTCATCTGAGGTCATATTTACCTAATTTTCAGACCTGTTAAGGACCAAATTATTTGATTATGGCCTGATGCAGACAACCACAAAATTCAAAGTGTGCGTACTTCCTTTTTCACATGACTGTACATGATATAATATAACAACATAGCACTGAGCACTTTTTCCTGCATCAAGATCATACAGTTTTACAAAGCTTACAAATTTTCATATTTTTGCCCTGGGGAAAAATAAAGTTTTTAAACTAACAGGATTGTTAGAAATTTTGTCTAACACGGAGACAAACAAATGCTTCCTAGACTCTACTGCATCCCAAGACATACTGATGCCTGAGATAGAGCAGTAGATGGTTGCCCCACCCACCCAAGTCAAAATACATCCTTCAGAAGCCAAAGCAGTTATTTTTACACCTGAAGGAAAATCTCATAAGCAGCTCTCCCCAACCCCCCCCCCCCGAAGATAACAATACATTCAATAACTACACATTTCCATTCATCAAACTCATTACCTGCTGCCTGAGGCTGCCACCTATTTTGCCTAGTAGTAGGACTGGCCCTGCTTCAAAAGAAGGAGAGGAAAGCACACTATGTAATTCATAGCATGCACCTCTTTTCTCTCTTGCTGATTTTAGGGATGGAAGGAAACTGATTTGTCCAACTCCTCCACTTCCTTTAAAGCCCAAGAGATTCGTGTTATTTTGTATCTGTGACGTGGAAAATATTATTTTGGAATTCAAACTCTGGGTTGCTTTTTCAAGACAAGATATATTGAGCCGGAATTGAAATTCTTTCCTACAGACTTCTGCTCATCAGCCTTTCCTGTAAAAAAGCCTTGTGGCATTTCGGTTCCAGCCATATATCTTCCTCATCTCTGCTTCCTTTGGAATTGTTTTCTTCAAGAAGAGGGAGGGGAAAGCAAAAAGAGGAGGTAGGGGGATTCTTTAGAGCAAAAGTTGTGTAAGGTCACAGTCTAATGCATAATAACGCGTAATAATTTATGCCTAAATCCAACCAAGGGTGGGCAACTTCTTTCACCTCAAGGGCCAAGTTCAATTTCAGAGAGGTTATTGGGAGCCGCATTCCTATGGTGGCTAGAAACAATGGCAAAAGGGAGTGGCCAACCCCCTAACCCCAGCATATGTTAGCTTAAAACTCTTGATCTGAGGGCCAAATGGAGACCCCAGGATGGACATTTCTGGCCCCTAGACCTGAAGTTAAGAGGTCTTCTGTCCATCTATGTCTTAAATTTGGATTTTTCTGGAGACTACGTCTGTTTAGTCAATGCAAATGAAAGACTGGTTCAAAACAAAATGAAAAAGGGAAATGAGTTCCATTTTTGTTGAGTGGGTATAATGTGGGAAAAACCCTCTCTGATTATCTAAGAAGATTCAGTTCTATTTTCTCCCATTTTACAGAAATTGCTGAGTATAGGCCCTCAATCCTACTAAAATAAGGGTTTGGAAGAGGTGTCTTCCACCATCTCTTTCTCCAAACAGTGGATACTTTGGCAGCAACATCATTACTGATTAAGGACGTTTGCCTAATTGAAAACCTGTGAACTTCCTATCATGAAATCTACCCTTTGATGGAGTAGATAAACCCAATTAACTGTAGTTGGAGAGTAATATTTTCACTTACTCCACAATATTTCATGAACCATGCATGTAACTTGCCAAATATCTTTAAAAGATTTTGTGAAACCCCAAACATGCCAGCTCCTCCATCCCAGGAGTGTGAAATCTCATTTTCCAGTTCTCTGCTCAAATTTAATGAGCCGCCTCCTGTTTAACCTCCATGTGAGAAGGCTTGGAACCATTCAGGGAAACTGTATCTTCCCTCCTTTGTAAACAAAGCAGAGATCTGGAATAGATGCCAATATGTACCTTTTCTATTTCTCAAAAGTTAAAAAAAAAAGAAGAAACCTTTCATAATTTTATTTAGAATTAAATTAAAGCTATAATTTTATTTAGAATTAAATTAAAGCTTGTTTCTAGCGAAACAAGAAATATGCTGAATCGAAACAAGAAAACAGGAAGGAGACAAACCTTCCAGCCCAACAGGAAAATAAGACAGAAGGCAAAGCGTTATATGGTTCTTTCTCCTATTCACAGATTTAATACTTTTCCTGTATAACACAACAGACACTCCTTTTTACCCAAAGCTTAATCCCAAAATTAGAATGCATTTCTCCCACTCTGTGTATGCCTACAACTGTTTCTGGACTAAGTTCAAGGAAAGCAGAGTTGCTATAAACAGAATACTTTTCATTCATGAACCAAGGATGGATATTTCATTCAATGTTTCACTTTTTAAAAATCTGCATCCCCCCCCAAAAAATCACAGTCATCATTTAGCCAATGGGGATTTTACCCCGTTGGTTTTGTTCATTTTTGACTCTTAATTTTGCTACTTGAGTTTTTTTAATCTAATTAATCCTGTGATATGTATTTACCAGGATGTAGTAATCCTGAGCAGCAAGCAAATGAGCTCGGCATTAGACCTTTTGTGCTGTGCGGAGAATGGCTCATAGTTCAGCAAGAAACCTACAACGGTGCTGTGTCTCAGGGCACAATCTGCTTTGAGTTCCTCCTAAACCATTTAACTTA
This sequence comes from Pogona vitticeps, assembly GCF_051106095.1. NCBI lineage: Eukaryota > Metazoa > Chordata > Lepidosauria > Squamata > Agamidae > Pogona > Pogona vitticeps. Next base: position 157,511,341 of record NC_135783.1, read on the forward strand.
AGACTTGGGTGATCATTTTTCTTTGAACAGAAAATAAATTCATTGACAAAATAGCTGACTTGCAAAAACAAAAACAAAAACCAAGCACCCTGGATCCAAATGGCCATACAGAGCCCACCCTCTCATCCTGCAACGTCCTTCTGCCTCTGCCTCCAAGATGCAGCTGAAAGCAGACAAAACCTCTGGAATGTACCACACCACCATACCAACATGAACATACTGATTTCATCTGACTTCAGAAACTAAGTAGAATCAGGAGGAATTAGTAATTGGATGAGAGAGAAGCAATGGATACTAGACATCTCCAGACAAGGCTACAAAAGAATCTGAAGTCCTAGTGGTGGTGGTGGTCAGAGTTGACCATAAGAGGAAAGAGGACCAATTGTTCCAGGCAGGCAGCTTCCTGTGTTCCAGTTTTACTCCATAAAAGAAAGTAGAAAGGAAAGCAGCCGTTGACCCATCCTGGCACTAGCAGAGGCCTTTTAAGGTCATTTGAGCTCTCAGGCTTGGTTGATTCTAGTTGTTTCCTATAATCCCAATTAAAAACAAACAAACAAAATGGGGTAAAACAGGAGGGTACCATCATCCTTGTAGCATCAACTTGTAATTTGATCTACTATATTAATTGGCACTTCATATTTTCGGCCAAATGTTGCCAGTACTTACTGGATTTCCCTTCCCCAACAGCCTCCATAGTGAAATGGATGACGGAACTCCATACTCTCATCTGAATGTGGCGCTAAGTAGCTTTCCATTACTTCCTAACTACTGCTGACTGATTAATCGAACTTCAGCCTGGAGCAGGCCTTGGCAGCAGTGGAGGCTGTTGTCGGCTGTTATTGTTTTTTTGGATAAGATATACTTTGTGAAAACATTAGGGATCTCAATTAAGCAGCTGGGTGACTTATAAATATATATTTATGTTTGAAGCCTAAGTGGCCATTGGCTTCCCTACTGTTTTACTTAGCTAACAAAACAACTCTATCAAAGTAAGTATTATTCCAAAACTCCACTTCCTGTGCAGAATGCTCCCATGTGTTCCATCAGTTTGGCTCTCTACGAACTACATCGTTTCTTATAAACTGTCCATGGCCCATAAATTTCCAAGCATAAAGGCTATTGCTGTGCTCTACAAGTCTGCTAAGGGTTTTCCTCCTACCGTTCAGTTTTGTTGAGTTGCAAATGAGCTGGTTAAGGAGATTTCTCTTCAAACGTCCTCCCACTCTTTTGTTTCGTTTTCACAAAGCCACATCTTGGCCTCCTCTTTCCCTTCCAAACGAACTACTGTTTTTTAAACTAGAGAGAAGCTCACCAAATGGGAGGGGGATATTAAAAGGAAATATTTCCTAACTTTATAAGGAAAGCTTTGATTTTCATTTCCCAAATAGAATCCCCAAGGCATCCAGATTCTCAAAATCATTTCCTTTTGTTCCAGCATACCTCTTGGAATTTTAAACCTGCCTGGTGTGCAGAAATCAAGTGAAGACATGATGATGACAACGATGACAACAACAACAATGAAAAAGAAGAAGACTGTCATTCAATCCAATCAATCCAAATGACCCACAGGGACTCTAAAAGTGGGATACGAACTTGAGAAAGCACAGCCATTTGACCAAAATGATCTGGATTTCGGTTCATGGTTGCCAAGGTTAAAGAGGGGTTTAGTAAACCAAACTGGAAGTACATCATTATTAGTTGGTTTGTGATTCATTTGGGGGGGGGGATTGTGAATTAGACTGGTCTCGGTCATTCCTAGACCAGTCTAATTCACAATCCCCCAACAAATGAATCCCAAACTGGTCTAGGTCATTCCTAAAGGGACGTGGTGGCGCTGCAGGTTAAACCTCAGAAGCCTCTGTGCTGTAAGGTCTGTAGATCTTCAGCTGTAAGATCGAATCCACGTGACGGCCCATCGCTTGTCCCAGCTCCTGCCAACCTAGCGGTTCGAAAGCATGCAAATGCGGGTAGATTAATAGGGACCACCTCACTGGGAATGTAACAGTGCTCCGTGTCTAAGTCGCACTGGCCATGTGACCATGAAAGATTGTCTTCTGACAAAACGCTGGCTCTATGGCTTGGAAACGGGGATGAGCACCGCCCCCTAGAGTCGAACACGACTGGACAAAAATTGTCAAGGGGAACCTTTACCTTAGGTCATTCCTAGAGTGATGGACTAGGACTCTGAAGAACAGGGTTAAAATCCCTGCTCAGCCATTGAAATTCACTGGAGGAGAACTGCTACCACCATTACTTAAATACCCCACTTACCTTGAAAACCTTATTAGGGTTGCTACAAGTTGGTTCCAACTTGACAGCACAAAACACACACTCAGGTTGTTTCTGAATCAACTAAAATGCCTTGCACACATTTAAACAGAAGACGGGTTATTTTATATGAAGAGGTTGGGAGTCTGATTGCACAATGGACCTCCATGACAGTGGCTGGACTCAATTATCCATAGAGTCCCTTCCAGCTCTGAAGTGCTAAGAATGTTGTTGTTGTTATTATTGTTGTTAAATTTTACCTATGGAAAATGCATAAGTGGATCTGAATAGCTGGGATTTTTCAGGCCAGCCCTAGTTAGATAATGAACATTTTAGGTACAAATGATAAAAAGAAAACTGCATGTACACATTTGCTGTCATTATACAATTGTGGGATACATATTACGTGGTCCATTGAAGGTACGTTACTTCAAACTGTATAAAATAAAAGAACAGCACACTGGTGTCTTTTTTTTAAAAAAAGAGCAGTTTATTATTTCACACAGACAAAAAACAGTGGTTAGATAAAGCAAGGTAGTATTTGTTTTGTTTATAAAAATCTGGATTTTTTCATAGCTGAGTTAAAGTTCATCGGCCACATCTTTATATTTGCAACCAAACTGCTCTTGCAGCCTGGAGGGCAAAGATAAATTCTGGAGAAGGAGACATGAAGAAGGAGAAGATCATGCAGCTGGCAGAAGCTGCCTATCTTGTTAACAGGGACGGACAGACAGGTGAGAGTGTTGGGCGGTCAGGTAGGACAGCTAAGCTTGAGCGCGGCTGAAAGGAGGCTGTTGGCTGGAGCATCTGAGTCTAAAAAGTCGGTACTTACTAAGATGACAAATGTTATAGCAATAAGGAACAGAGGTAGCAGGGAGGGTATGGCAGATCTTGGAAATTTCCTTGAGCACAACAACAGAATTTACCAATTGGCCTGGCTACTCACTGTTTTGGTTCAGGGATTCTGGAAGTTATGGTCCAGCCAAAGGACCTTTTCCCATCTCTGGTGCTAGGCCCAATGTCAGCTTCACATCGACTACCATGGGGAAAGGGAGAGAGAAATGTAGCTGCTGTCTTCCCAGAGACATTTTGAGTGCCCTACAATAACTGGATTAAATTTAATTTCATGAGCTTTTGCTGATACAGTCCCAAAAAACAGTTTAACTTGGAAAGCTTTTGCCATTTCAAGACATCAGTGAACATTTGATGGGGGAGAATTAAACCAAAAACAGATGTTTAAAGACTAAGCAAGTTGGGTTTGTGTCATTCATAAACCAATTAACTGTTTCTGCAGCAAACTGACAGTACCCATGAAGCCAGCCGGGCTGGAGGCGGGGTGGGTGGGTGGGTGGGGAGCAATACAATGCAAATGGGGCTTGGCAGAGCTGGGCTACGGGAGTCATAAATCATGATGCCCAGATAGGTTCCTTACCAATTTTACAGCAACATTTCAAGTCCCCCCCCCACAACTCCCACTCACACAATAAGTGTGATAAAAATAAAATCTCACCTTGTCAGGCTCACCCAGAATCTGTCTTTTCACCTTCACACTTCCTTTTTCCCCCTCATTAAGCAGTCTGTTTTTGATACTACCACTATTTTTGATCCTGTCTTTGACACAGGCTGAAAAGCATTTTCAAATTCAAGCTCACTCTGTTCTAATCTTGAAATAATTGTTTTTATTGCAAGGGGTATTTAGATAATATATGGTTCAAAAATCCTGTTGAGAAAGGAAAACCAAGAGAGTGGGGGTACATCCTTTTCATTGATTTATTTATTTGTCATTAAAATGTAAGCATTATACTTAATCATTTGTGGGAAGTATGTATTTTCGTTTTCTATGACACCATCTGTAAAAACCAGGTTATTGCGAAGGTGAAATGACTGTAAAGCATTGCTATTAAAAATTACAATTCTTCATAATGATTTTGAAAATATCTTGAAAATTCTTCAAGCACAATAGCTTCATCATATGTTTACTACAAGTATTAAAATCATGGAACCTCGTACTGTACAATTTAATGAGATGTTTGCCCCCCTCTCCATACTACATAAGACAAGGGAACATTTTACTCTGCACATATCTTCATAAGTTAAGAGTACCCAAAACGTGGATACTTGCGTTACAAGTATCAGATCTCCCTTGATGCTTTCAGCAGCTTGCAGTACGAACCCTGCACATCTCTTGTCTTGGTACAGCACTGACACTCCCCTCCTGAACACACACCAGTACTGTTCCTTTCCATCAATGAAAGATAACGGCTGGACCTCTCATGTGTCATGGTGAACAGCATCCCTGGCCACTCTTGCTTCCTCTTGTCCATCTTCAGGGAAAGTTTTTCTGCAGGGAAGCATTCCTGGATTCCCCATCTGTACTCTGATGTAGCTCAATCTAGACACAGGAGTAAGATGCTCAAAGAGCTGAACCCAAATGTACCTATAGCTACTTCTATTGTCCTTTTAGGGGTCCTTTTACCCATGTAGAAAAGGCTTTTGATAATCATTATCCCTGGCTGAAAAAAAATTTCTTTAAAAATTTTTTAGTTGATTACTGTTTGGGAAGCCCTGGTGGACAGGAAAGCAGTTTGAAAATAAGTTTAATAAAAGAATAATAAACTGACTCTTTTTAGCATAGTCAAGATGCTGCTATTTAGTATACCTTAACAGTTGCTCCTTTGGTCTAAGTGAAAATGTGTCACAATATCACACCACGATATGCTAGGGATGTTAAACTGCAACTTTCATACCGTTTTTGAAGTAACCCTTTGAACAGAAATCTTCCTGGGTAATTTTTTTTTCTATTCTTCAGTCTGTTGATTAGTTATGATGCAGGTTGATTTGCCTCATATCCTGTGTAAATCATCAGGATACAAACCAACTCATGACATTATACTAACAAATCATCTTGCAGATCCATAAAAGGATGCTGTGCCATAAGAGAAAGAGAGAGAGAGAGAGAATTCAAGTATTCAGGGTTAGAGATGTGTGTTCCAAAGCAACATCTTATTCTCTTGCTTCAGATGACGAAAACACATTATTTTATTCTGAACCTCCGTTCATGTGTTAAGAATTTTGCACATTCCGAATGTGGATCAATTTTGCCATGTTGTTTTCAGAAGACAAAAAAGGTACTTATATCAGCCATGTTTTTATGGTACAATCTTCTCCATTATGTACATCTTGTGGGGGGGGGGGAATCAAACTGTCAAACACTGTTACATTTGATATGAAACCATATGGCGTTCAACTGATGCATTAGTCGCTGTAGCTTTCAATTAAAATATGGTACAATCTTCTAAACTCTAAAATGGCTGCTAATCAATTAATTGTGCCCTTTGTGTCTGTTGTCCTAAAATGTATCTTGATTGTAGCATTCAAGGTTTTGAAAAATGTCCCATTTGACAAAGAATTTCAGAACAAGAAAGAGCCGTCTGAAGTGCATCTCCCATTCCAGACTTTACTTATATATCAATTAACTGTCCTTCAATGCATTATCAAGTAAATTATAGCTGGATGTGAAGATTCAGAGATTAAAAGGCCCTGTTCCAAGGAATCTGGGTGACATCATCATAAACCTGGAGAACAAAGATCAAATGGTTTATGGTCTCTCTAGAATCATTCCATGTTTTTCAGTGAAAGCCCTTCCTCCTCTCTCTCTTCTCTCTCTTTTCTTTAAAAAGTGTTCATTTAACTTCAAGCATTCACAGCTCCACCATAGATTACCTACTGGACAGACCAATCCTGCTAATGAAGTTGGGGAAGTTCCAAAGATAAAGGCATTGTCTCCATCTAAAGCCTTACTTTGCATTAGCAAGGTGTGAGGGAAAGAGGGTTGGTTTCTTTTTCTTTCCCCTTATGCCAGCTTCTGGCATGCATTTGCCTCAGTTCTGAAAACATGGAAAGGCTACAGAGCCGATATATTCAGGTTTTCACCCAACAAACCCATAGTGTCCCCTTTCTGCAGTGGCTTGAAGTGAGGGCATTACAAAATCAGCTCTTTCAGTGAGCTTGAGTCTTTCTTCCCACCCTAAGATGGAAGAGAGGAAGAATAAACTAAAACCTTTGTCCCCACAAAGACCACAGAATTATTGCCTGTCAACTCACCTCTGTCTTTAGTGAATTTGTGCCTCAGCTTTTTTCCACCATGGAATTCAAGCTTGTGTGAACAAGGGACCCTGTAAGAGATTTTGTGTCCAGAAATTGTCTGGATAGAACCAAACTTGCTTGACTTCAGCCCAGTGGGCCTCATCACATGCTCTTAAACCCAAGAGGCAAAATGTAAAAGATGCAATATTTGCAATGAGCTGATAAAATTAGTTCCCTTTAGAGACAAATTCCTTTAAAACTGCTGTGCCTGACCAGTCAGACCTACAAATAAGGCCTGTGCTCACTTTCCAAATCAAATCATAAAGCAAAAGGAGGCTATTTTGTAATGTGCAAAACTGAAGAAACCTTATGCTAGGATAAACAAACCTGTTGTACCTCTCAAGGTAGTTCCACTAGTAGTTAAATTTGTTAGTTAGTTAGTTTGTTTGTTTGTCTTGTATGCCACAGTGATTAATGATAAACACTATATGAAAAAATAAACAAAAAAAATCCTAAGTAATATACTAAATACTGGCCCCATATATAAACAAACAAGGGAGCCCCCAACAAACAAATAATAATTTTAAAAAAGCAATTGAAGCCTGAAGATGTAACTCCTGTTTCCTCCACAATATTTTTAAAGAAGAAGAAGAAGAAGAAGAAGAAGGAGAAGGAGAAGAAGAAGAAGAAGAAGAAGAAGAAGAAGAAGAAGAAGAAGAAGAAGAAGAAGAAGAAGAAGAAGAAGAAGAAGAAGAAGAAGAAGAAGAAGAAGAAGAGGGGGAAACAAGAGAATGTGTCTTCCAATTCTACCTGATTATCTAGACTGACTGTGCAAGAGCACTTCATTTAAAGCAGGAATGGTCAAAGTGCAGCCTTCTCAAGTATGGCAAGACTGCATGTCCCATCAGCCCCAGCTAGTGTAGCCAGTGATAAGGAACGTGGGGAGCTGCAGTCTGGAAATATCTGAGAGGTTGCACTTCACCCAACTATGTTTTAAATAATTAACCCAGCCCAGGTAACATATGCCCCTATTGCCAGCCTAATCCTTCCATCAGTAAATACCAGTACAATCTCTCCCAAAAATCTGGGGCTGAGACAGGATGTGACCAGAAGCTGGTCTTGCATCTATCCATTTAATCTTGCAAAGCATACCACACCAGCAACTGTGGGCATACTGGATTTGGACAAGTTCATGAAACCAAGGGCTACTGATGACTTTCAGCCCAATCCCTTCTTAAAGCTGTCCAAGTTGGTTGGATTGGGTATGCAACTACTTCAGGTATCACAAATATTGGTAGGTCTTCTGTTCATTTGCAAACTTGCTGGACTTTGATTGTTTTTCAATGTTGTAAAACAGCATGCTTTGTGTTTAACAAGATACAGTACAACTAATCCATCTCTATTGGGTAGTATCGTATAAATGCTATTTTGTCTGTGAATTATAGATCTGTTTCCAAGACCAAGTTGATATGGTTAATAATCTCCATTCAGCACTAAGAATTTGGAGGTTGGAAACAATTTCTACAAAATGTATGGCTTGCCCGTAATCCTTTAAAATTCATTATTTTAATAATTCAATGTGAATACCATTGTTTCTGAATAAAGATTAATGGTTTTTACAATTATAATTAATTTATAGACATTTTAGGAATTATACTATTTTAGCATTTGATTGTTTTATTTATTTATTTATTTATTTATTTATTTATTTATTTATTTATTTATTTATTTATTTATTTATTTATTTATTTATTTATTTATTTATTTATTTAATTTATGCCCCGTCCATCTGGTCTAAAAGACCACTCTAGTTTAATGATTTTATGCAGTGGGTCCCAACCTTGGGCCCCCAAATGTTCTTGAACTAAAACTCCCAAAATAGTCCAAGATCATCTGGGGACCCAAGGTTGGAAACCATTGATTTCATGGCTTGATCAATGCATTAATAGCTACTTAACTAACTAACTAATTAATTAATTTTGTAATAATTAAACTATTAATTATAATGTTTAAAACAACAACATCAACAACAATATAATATTCCCAAACTCTGACTAATAAGCAGAAAAGAACAGTGTCCTTGTACGTCCTGAAAGTTACAGCTGTGCCAAGGAACTTGCCATGAGGAGTAGCATGGTTCAGGGAGTAGATAGGGCAGGCGTGCAAAATGCTCCTATGTATTCATTTCTGACAATATATAGACATCAGGACTGTCTCTTCCAAAATAAAGCCATCAGAAGGACTCAGAGAAAGACATATGGAAAACTCTGCATCTTGGCTGCTGCTTCCTTTGTGCACAAAATGTTGGAGGGGTTGTTGATCTGCCATAGCTGCCAAAGCCAGTGCCTATTAATAAGTATGTGAAATCACATTTATGTCCAAACTTGATGGTTCTGACAAAATTTTCCACAGCTGGAAATTTACTGGAAGCCTTTTTTATTCTCTGAGAGGCCTTTTCTCAAACTCAGTACAAAATGTTTTCTTGTCCTTCTAAAATGCTGTAGGAATATTCTCACTGTTTTCAGGGTGGTTCCCTCAAATGCTTCCCTGAATATCACACTGCCCCTGAAGATAAGAGAAAGGAATTTATGGATGAGGTTAAATCTAAGCATTAATTATCTTTTATGCCATCATTTCAGGGGAGGGTTTCAAAACCACATGAGATCCCTTTCATTCTAAATGTCGCCCTCACATCTCTAATTTAGCTGAAAGATGCTTTAAGAATCATTTTGCCAACCAGCTCCTTTCTGGCAAAACTTCTGAGAGCCTTCAAGAATGCAAGTTAATCCTTCTTCCAAGGTTAGTTTAGCAGGCCCTCACTTCAACTTCTCAGCGTTCTCTCGGTTCATACAGTAGCTCTCTCATAGGAGAGCAAGCCTGATGCCAGATTCTAGCCATTTCAGAGACTTGTGTTCTCCATGACAGACATGTTACATTTTATTATGCATTCGTTTTATCTTAACTGTTACATTTAATTCCAGCCTCTCCTTCGCAGAGCACGAGGTGGCTTACGTGATCGTCAACCTATTTAACCCCACATTTTATTAACCATTTTCAATATAATACTTGTTTAATTATTTTATAATATTTCTATACTTACAGTTTTAGCTTTTAAATATCGTAAGCTGCCTTGGGTCCTTTTTAAGGCTATGTTACAAGCTTGTATGCTTTTGCACTGGTCAAGAAATGTTTTGTTTTGCATTTCAAAAATCTTTGAACCAATGGGGCAACTAAAGGCTGTATGCATAGAACAGATCCTTGGCGGACTGTGAAATTTTGGCTAAAAATTTCTAGCTACACAGCAGACAGTGCAGGGACTTGGCACAGTAGGATTAGCTTCAAGTGTCCCCAGAGTAGGCCACCCTTTTTGGTTCTCATCAGCTGGCACTTACAGTCTTAGTAACTCACTCTGAGAGAGAAAGAATTAAAGCTTCCATTTACTCACAGTTCTGAACAGATCAAAAACATCGTACGTATTGTAGAAAAATGATGACTGGTTACATGAACAGGCCTTAACTGGCTCATGGCTGCATACGGACTGCAATGGCAAACTACAGCATAACTGGATACTAGCTGCACTACATGACTAACACAGACTGAATGCTGGCTACATAGCTAACGGTAGGGCCGTTGCACAACATGTCACATGATCCACAGAAGCCCTATGCAGGCATTTCACATGCATCCAAAATGGCTAAAGTCAAAAAGATGCAGAGAAACCCCAAGCACCACATGTCCAGCAGCATTCCTAAGCAGGAAAGGGAACTTTACCTGATCAAGGCAGAAGCTCTGTAACTGTTTGCAGTAAAATGTGCTTTCCACAACTATTTACAGATCTTTGTGGCCAGTGCAGAAAATTCTGGAACACTGCTGACCATGTTGCAGTCTTGGGAGATGGGGTTTACATGAACACCCCTATTCCCTCTACATTCTAGTCCTGCTCCTGCACAGATGAGCACCACTGTAGGGCTATAATAGGATCTCAAAGAAACAGCCCTGGAAGCAGGAACGGTGTGATGTGCGGGGGCGGGGGAGAGAGGGTATGACAGACCTAGGCAACCATTCCCAGCTGGCACTGGGGCTCATTGTCTACTAAGAGCAAACATATTTGCATGTATGTTGCCTTTCCTTTACATTTTTCTTTAGTCACAGTCTTATGTATGACACTGCAAAGAGATCAAACGTATCCATTCTGAGGGAAATCAACCCTGAGTGCTCACTGGAATGACAGATCCTGAAGCTGAGGCTCCAGTACTTTGGCCATCTCATGAGAAGACTCCCTTGAAAAGACCCTGATGTTGGGAAAGTGTGAAGGCAAGAGGAGAAGGGGACGACAGAGGATGAGATGGATGGACAGTGTCATCGAAGCGACCAACATGAATCTGACCCAACTCTGGGAGGCAGTGGAAGACCGGAGGGGCTGGTGTGCTCTGGTCCATGGGGTCACGAAGAGTCGGGCATGATTAAATGACTAAACAACAACAACAGTCTACAGACTGGATTGATCCCATGTTTGTCCAGGTCACCAAATGAATCAATGGGGCTAGAAGTACTGTGTGTGTTGGAAGAGAGAACCAAATACTGTAGTAATAGAATCTTGTACAGGAAAACACTTGAGAGATTTCAGTAAATTTAAGTGATATGCAGAGGAGTGATTTCCAGTGAATGATACAAATTTAGTCTCCTCTGAAGAGCACACAGTTGTAGGCACTTTTGCTTCTTCCTCTCTACCACCCCCCTGTTTCTGCATGGGAAACAATCTCTTAGCTGACTTCAGAAAAAGTACGTTCTAATTTAATTTGAATAGAGTAAGGAACAGAAATAGTCAAAGCTTGTTTTGCCATAATTCATTTTAAAACCAGAAATTTGCTTAAGCTATAACTAATTAAATTATGGAGATCCAATATTAGATTAGGAAAGGGAGTAATAGTATCAACTATATATTAGATTATTCTATGTTCCTTCTCACTTACAAGTATTCTTGTTTTCATTGTTGATGACGACAATGATGACGATGATGATACTGTTGAAGAATAAGTCCACTAACACAACTGAAATAATAAATTATGGAAAAGGTGAATGGGTTACCATCCTTGAAAGATAATTCATTCCTTTCTAGATGTGCAGACTTGTGCCAGACGTGAACTAGGGATGCTATGCCTTGAGCCACATTTTTTCCTGTTAAGCTACGTCCTCTCACCCACTCATCAAAGGCTGGCCCAAGGCGCTGGCAAAGGAGCTGCTCTCTCATCTTAGAGCCTCTCCCTCCCTGTTTTCAATCTTTCCCTGTTCAGATCATAGAACTTTTACTCGTAATTGGCTATTGCTGGGGATGGTGGAGAGAAGTCTCTGGTGGTGTCCAGAACAACAAAGTCATGACAAAACCAAGATGCAACACTAATATAAATTGGAGCAAAATGTGGAGGGAGGTTTGCTAATGCAGTGGTAGGAGGACAAGAGCCAGTGGCCATCAGTAGCAGAATGAACGGAACTTTCAACAAAATGCTGCCATGCCCTGCAGACTATTCCTATTCACTGTTCCAGTGAGCTAGTCATGCCCTCCTCATTGATACTTCCATTCCATTCCCACTCCCATCATCTGTCAGTATTAGACTTCACTGGGCATGTTCAGTTTATACACACAGTTTATAACATCCCCTCCAAATAACTCAATGATAAATGAGTGTTTCCTTTCCTCCTCTATGCTTTTTAATTTGGGGGGGGGTATTTTCCCCCTTAAGAATACTGCTGAAAACCTCAGGATTATCCTGAATCGGCTAATATCTTTCACTGACTAATGCCATTTGTCTACATAAGCAACTGCATATGGAGAACTGAGTCAGATATCTAATCATGCAAAATTGAATCTAAGTGTATGCCAGTGTAAGGTGTCTTGATGATGAAAAAGCTTCCTGCTTGGCTGTATTTGTAGCACTGACCCTGCCCAGAGTTTCCAGAAACTGTACTATCATAAATCCTAACTTCACTTGTTAAACAAGTATGTGCATCTCTCTCTCTCTCTCTCTCTCTTTCTCTCTCTGTCAACCTCTCTCTCCATCTCCCCCCCCCCCTTGGGTCAGTCTCAGGGAGAACTTGTGCATTTCCAAAACATTTTTTCAATATTATTGTCAAATTGCAAAACATAAAATGGTGGTGCCATGTTGCATGCCATGTTAAAAACAGAAAGAACAGGTTATCTATTGTACTTTCTACATGTTTTTGTGTGTGTGTGTGTGTGTGTGTGTGTGTGTGTGTGTGTGTGTGTGTGTGTGTGTGTGTGTGTGTGTGTGTGTGTGTGTGTGTGTGTGTTTTAACATCACAAAGAGAAATAAAATGCAAGCAATGTTTTGGGCAAATGGCACAAACCATGACAGGAAAAAAAGCTCACTTCAGTCTGTCAGAGGAGGCAAGAGCTCTCATGGGCCTTGAGAATCCTTGACAAGCTGCCTCACCATGTTAGGACTGTTGGAGGTTTTACAACCTCACATGCTGACTGGAGAAGGGGTGGCTGGGAGGGACCTTTCTGGGTTGGGTTGACTGTTGATCTATCAATTACTAACTAGTTGTTCCTTCCCTCCTTCGGAATTCAAAGAGAGACTTGCTTCTCTACTTCATGCTTTTGTTTCTCCCTCCAAAGTCTCTTGAAGTCTGTTGCTAAATGTAATCAGTTTAGTGTCTGATGTCTTCAACTTTTAAGTAAATTATTTTTTAAAAAAATTCTTTCTCTTATAAATGTCTCAGAGTGAGTTATTGAGATTGTAAACTCCAGATCATGAGAAAAGGATGAACTAATCTGGGGGATTTAAGGCTATTGTGTTCTGTGAATCTCTGAACGTCTGCTGTGCAGCTACAGCAATTTAACCAGAAATTCAAAACTCTGTAACAAGGACAGCTACCCCTGTCATAAATGAAATACTGTATTGGTCAGATTTTTCACTATCCTTATTGTGGTTCTTAGTGACAGTCTGGGACTTAAGTGATCCCACCATGGAACTCATTGATACACCTTGGGCCTCTCTCTCTCTCTCTCTCTCTCTCTCTCTCTGTGTGTGTGTGTGTGTGTGTGTGTGTGTGTGTATGTGTTTGTGTGTGTCTGTGTCTGTGTCTGTGTCTGTGTAAAGTTGGCCTTGTGCAGACTTGACGATGTACAGAAAAAGTGGCAAAGAGGAGAACCACCCTGAGCAAAGAAGAGGGAAGGTGAGGTATAAACAGAAGCAAATAAGTAAATAAATAATCAAGCACACTAATTAGAAAATCTCTAAGCAGAAGCCTACCTAAGAGGAGGTGGACACCATGTGTCCAGGGTTTTTCTGAAAACCACCCCCATCCTTCTCTCTACACTCAAGCTTCTGCCATCTGTACAACAGAGATTATCTTGTGGCTTAACACTTACTCATTGGATGGTGGTGAGGATTAATTCATTATGGTTTTGCAAGTGATTGAAAAGAGGCAGCCACCTCTTTCTCTCTCTTTCTGCCTTTTAAAATAATAACAAGGAGACAGACTTTGTAAATAGTCGTGTCTGAATGGAATTTGTGTTCATTATATATCAACTGTTCAGATTTCACTGCTCAGTTAATCATTACTTGATAACTTTATTAATTGGAAGCTGCATTCTTCTCTTCCTAAATCGTAATGCTTCTTTCATTTGTGAAGTCAGAATGCTTAGTAGGTTGTTGTTGGGTTTTTTAAAACAGAATTATAGGCATTTATATGGGCAATAAGAATGTAACTCAGGGGAAAGAATCTTTTACAGGGGATGTGTAAACCTTTGTGCTTCAGGGCAAAAGCTAACTACTAGCTAATGAGAGCCTGAAAGATACTCCTCTATTCCTATAATCATCCATTATGGAGTTGTGTGCTCTTGCCTTTCATGTATTCAGCCTTGGCCATTTTCACAGGACAAGACAGGAGACCAGCTACAATAAAACAAGTATCTCATACTGTGGTGATCTATTCTGATACCCCTGCTGTCATTCCCTCCCTCCCAGCCAAGATCCAGCCAGTGACTGAAGGGAGAGGGACAAGGTCACTCATGCAGAAGCTGAGAAAAGAATTAAGGACATTTTCTTCAGGTGGCCCACTCTGGGTGACTTCAGCTCCTTTGGGCACCCATAAGCAGAGCCAGTGGTCAGAAATCTTGGGACTTGTGTTCTAAAACATCCAGAGGGCACCAGGTCAGAGAAGACTGAGCGGGGATCAGAATACATGAGAGAGAGCAGAATTTATGCATGGCCTGTCTGCCTCATGGCTTCTAGGCATGCACCTGTAGCACTAAACATGATGCACAGACTGCTCAGGTTGAGAAGATTTCCCTTGGCCATGAATAGTATCTTCCATTTTGAAACCAGAAGCATGGCTGTCTGTTCCTGGTCAGTCCCTGACTGGTCATCTCTCTGTGCTATGGACTTGCAGGAACACGGGGCTGCCCTGCACAATCGCACCTTCTTTGTACATTTGTACTTCAGGGCTCGGAATGTCATCTGAGTCAACAAAATGAGCCTTTGTACATATGGTTCCTAGGGCACTTTCTTGGTTTTAAAACAACAAAATCCTATTTATAGGAAAGTTTTGAGGGGAACCTGCTTTAGAGGAAAATCACAACCCATAGGAATTTTATTATACTTTTTACAGGGAGACAGACTGAGGATGCTCTTGGGACTGTGTCCCTATGCCTAATATTGTTTTACAGGCCTTCATAAAAATGTGCTCGTTGCTGGTGCCCCCTGCATATTCTTCTAGCCTTGATGTAACTTGAGGTGGCAAATAAGGAATAGTTCCACTCAACCTAACTTACCTTGTAGGGCTAATTTTGAAGTTAAAATGAGAGGGGGAGGAATGGGGGACACGACTGTGAGCTCATTACAAGATGAAAGGGTCAATCAAGAATGGTAAAATCGTAAGAATAAGTAGGAGAACAAGTAATAAATAGGGTCACTTACACTCATCAGGAGCTGGCTCTGAGATTATGCTGCAAAAAAAGAGATGTTGATGGCTTGAATTTTGCCTTTGCTAGAAACATACTAGCCAGCCTTCCCGACCTATCCAAGATTACAAGAGCATACTATATCTATGTGGAACATTGAACAGGACTGTCAGAATGCTAAATATTGTTAGGCTAACTATCTTATTATCTAGAGGTAAGCCACACTGAGATCAGTTTTCAGAAGGCCAGCAAAAATTAGCCCGTTTTGACAACAACAAAAATGAAAGCAAGAAGGTATCAGTGGAAATGACTCCTGAGCAGACACACCTAGGGCCACCTGCTTAATAATCGTTATCTGCCCTTAGGTTCTTGAAGGGGAACTGTGCACCTCTAAGGTCATTCTCAGTTTTTCACCAAGCTGTAATTTCTTGGACAGTTTAAGTGCAACAAATAGAAGGCACATTCGTCGTATTGGAAGCTCCTAGTGTAGACAACTTCTAGTGTCAGTTCCTAATGCCAGACAACCAGAAGTGAAAAAGATATTATTGCCTCGTGTTTTCACAGCATGGGTGTGGTCTTCCAGATGTCACTTGATTGCAGCTCCCAGAATCACTCATCACCGACTGTGGTGACTAAGGCTAAGGGTGATGCAGTCCAACAGCTTCAAGAAGGCCACCCTTTGTCTGTGAGTGTGTTACTTGCTGCCAAGTCACAACTGACTTATAGCATCCCTAATAGAGTGTTCAAAGTAAGTGGAAACATTTAGAGAGTGGTTTAATCAATTTCAATCCATTTTGAACTCCTGATTTGTCCTTCTATCCACTACTGGCTACGCACCCTTTGACTATCCTTACTTTACTGCATGAGTGCTATCCCTATCTCCTTAGACTCAAACATCAGGTCAAAAAATCCTACCAATGCCCTCGGGGACACTCACATTGAAGCCTGGAATGTTTTTTGTGCATGCATTTGAAAAAAAAAGACAACTAACAAACATTAGACACTCTAACCTGATTAATTCATTAACTTTCAGAGGTGAATAAATAATGCTTATCTCTTTGGCCTTCCTACTCTGTTACTAATTGTAGATAGGATTACAGAGCCCAACCTTGACACCAGTTTAGCTTCAACACGTACATTGCAGAACATGTAGGTGGGAAAGTTACCAGTCTGTGGTGACGCTTTATAACCGTCGCTGATTATCAAGACTGCCTTTCTTCATCAGTGAGACTGTTATCACTCTCCCAAGGGGAAACAGTGCAAGGCAATGACATACAAAGCATAGAAAAGTTCATTGTTCTTGACCACAAATGTCTGCTCTATTTTTTTCCTCCTATTTGGAGTAATGTCGGTGTTTTAAAAAGGTGGGTGGGATTTAATACATTGGAATGTGCTATCCTCTGAAATGAAATCTATGAAATGCTAGAAAGGCAGTGGATGCCAGTCTGGTGCTAGCAATAATATAGCTGTTTCATAATAGTCCAAATTGCCCATTGTAAAGAGATAACAAGCAGCCAACTTTGACTAATTGTGTGTTATTCAGAAACAGCAAATAGGCAGAGCAAAGAAGATGGTTATATGGCTCTCCGTGGTTAGAGTTAAGAGTGGATCTTTTCGCGGTAAAGAAAATACAAATAAAAGCTTTTTTTAAAAAAAAAATTGCAAGTTACCAAACATAACCAAACCCACATTTCAGTAGATAACTGTGGATTTTATTCTGGAAAAACAAACCAAAATATGCGCTCTCTTGCTTTCTCTCAATCTCAGTCTCTGTTTCTCATTTTTTTTCTTTCATTCTTTCTTCATTCCAAAGTAAATACTGACAATGTAGTTGCAGCTTATAATGGATTAGGTGCTAGTCTATAGTGCTAGTTTACCATGGGTCAATGCAGAGCTGAAGCAGATTTAACACGCAGCTGACCTGCAGCATCTCTCCAGGAAACATCAGGGGACTGGCTTAAGTGTAGCAGGACAGGGGCCCGTTTGACATGATTTGAATTGTACTCCAGCTGGGTTGGTTACAAACACTTCTATGAGCAAATATACCCATTAATCCCTGACCTGGGCATCATGGCAGCAGCAGCAACATCAACAGCAGTATTAGAGTTGTTACTAGTAATAACAACAACAGCCTTTAACATGCTTGGTGTTCTAGGGGGTAAATTAAATTACTAGAGTAATTTTAACCAAAAAGACCTAATGGCGGTATGAGAAGAGGAAGGAGGTCATAGATAAAAATTGAATCACAGAAAGGAAGAGAAGGTGAATGTTGAAAATATAACAGCACCAGTGCATGCAAATCAGTGGATCACTTTGTAGCTTTTCTGTATTTATCCTTTTTTTTGAAAGCATATTAAAACATATTTTAATATGTTTTCCCCAGTTACTCTTTGTTTGTGGTCGAATTAGTATTCTGCATTCAGCTGTTGTTCTACAATTTTTATTTGCTGCTTCCATTTCTTTCTAACTTCCTAATTTCTGTCAGTTCAGTTTGTCTTTTAAAGATATGTTGTACACCTGAAACTTCCTGCCTGTAGATAGACATATGTGGGACTTTTGGAGAGGAGGAGGGCAGCTGAATATCCTTAGAGAGGAACATCAAGCATGATGGGCAGCAAGGGATACGCATGGACGTGCCTTTTGCCTTTGTCCATTCTTTGGTGTACAACAGTTCATTATTGCAAGGAAAACCAAGTTGAAAACTGAAGTGCAGGTCACTTAAAATACACAGAAGTATTGTCCACTGTGTGATTTCTTGGCTTTGCTCTGTAAATATGGTAGAAGTCCAGCATTGCATGTTTCTCACAACAGATTTAAAGAACAGTGTAATGTATACATACACTATCTGTATGTTTCTGGGACAACCAATTTCCCTATACAGTGGGGTCTTGACTTGAGAACTTAATCCATATTGGAAGGCGGTTCTCAAGTCAAAAAGTTCTCAAGTCAAATCTGCATTTCCCATAGGAATGCATTGAAAACCATTTGATCCGTATCTGCTATTTTCCGTCCATAGAAACTAATGGGAAGCTGCTATTCTGCCTTCGACCACTAGAGGGGGGATATTTTGTTTCTTTTTTTCTTAGGTCAAGAAAGGTTCAGGGAAGGCAGGGAAAATACAGTCCAAGCAGTACAGTACCAGGCAGTCCGAAGACTGTCTCCCAATCCACTCTCTAAACGCTGGGAGGAGTGAGGACGCAGGCACCCTTTTCACTGGCCAACAGTTAACTGAAAGTTCAAATTCTGCACTTTCCCTGCCTCCCACATGGGTTTTTTTCAGTTCTTAACTCAAATCTAAGTACTTAAGTCAAGTCAATATTTTCCTATGAGAGCGGTTCTTAAGTCAAAATGTTCTTAACTCAAGCCGTTCTTAAGTCAAGACCCCACTGTATCAGAGATGTCTGAGAAACCTCACTTTCACACCTCCTGAACTGACACAGGGATTAAAATGTGAATGTGTTTTGAATTTTACCCTTCTCTCAAATTTTGCCATGAAATTCGTGACTCAAATATGTACCTTTAAAAAAATGCATGCTTTAGGACAAAATGAATTATGAATACATACATTTGGATAAAATATGTGGTACAATACCAGAAAATGTATGAACATTGAAAAGCATATTTCTGCAATACAACACATTACAGTAAAAGCAGTGTCATAGATGAACAGGGTAGATAAATTCACCCCCTAATTTCAGGGCAGCTACTCCAGTCATCCATGTAACACATTTTACTTTGCTATACAAAGACCAGTTCTGTGAGCTGGGTGGAAAAACACACAGATACACATTCAGTCTTTAAATCTTAAACCTCATCATAAAACAGTAAAATTATACAGTAAAATCTGCAATAAAATTCAGAGTCAGCAAAATGTTTGAATGACACATTTCTAAAGGAACAAACAAAAAGAAAGCAGTGCTCAGTCATTACGATATCATAAATGCCTGAGTTAGACATTTTTAACCCAGCACACAAATGATAATAAAGCAGGAAGCAGTTGAACATCTTTGCAAAAGACATTCTACAACAGGTGAAAAAAAAACCCTCTTGCTCTTGTTGACATCGCCCGTACACAAGGGCACTAGAAGGAAGTTGTCAGTGGCTGAAATCCAGTAGTAAGTTACAATTAGAGTAGGACCACTGAATCAATTCCTCCATAAGTTCCATCAATTCAATGCACATGCTCTAACTGAGATTTATTGTTGGATTTCTGCCAGTAAAAGGTAGTAGCATTCAAGCAGGTTGATGTAGAACTACACCCACCCACCCAGTAGAGCTGCTCCACTCTATGTGGGTCAAGTCACAGCTGGTTTTAAATTTATTTATTTATTTATTTATTTATTTATTTATTTATTTATTTATTTATTTATTTATTTATTTATTTATTTATTTGCTATCCATACTTATATACTACCCAGTTAGAGCTAGGCACTACTCTGGGCAGTTTACAATCCAAGAAACACAGACAATATAATATGGTATAACAATAACAAATAATCAATAATACAATAAGCCATAATCAAAAATAGTCCAAAAATGTGATCTAATAAACCTAATATAAAACCAAAGCTTAACCAACCAATGTCAATATAGGTGTCAATATAAATATGTCTAGGCTAATGGTAGGATGCCCTTAAAGGCTTCTGTGAACAGCTTTGTCTAGAGCAGGGGTGTCCAACCTTTCACCTTCCCTGGGCCACATTAGAAGATGAAAATTTGGTTTGGGCCACACATACATTTGGTTTGGGCTGCACGGGGGGGGCAGCCCTAGCCGTCCTCCGCAGCCCCGCTCCAAGCGCGCTTACCGACAGCTGCAACCTCAAGACAACAGAGGCTGCCAGCTTTGACTCCGGCGGCTTTATGAGGACGGGAGGGGATCCACCTATTGACGGGGATGGCGCAATGCAGTCATGCAGCCCCCTGTCCCCTCCCCTCCCGCTCCTTCCTTCCTTCCCTCTCTCCCCCCCCCACCATTGTGACGTGCCCCAGCCGCATTCCAGCCACAAGTGCCGTCAGTGTAACTTGAAACTTTGGAATTTCTTTAAAAATAAAAAATTGCACTGGGCCACCTTATGAGCCAACCTGGGCCGCATGCGGCCCGTGGGCCAGGGGTTGGACAAGCCTGGTCTAGAGCATCCTCTTAAAGGTTGAATGGGGGGCAGGGGAGCTGGCACAGCTCAACCAGTCCACAACCAAGAAGGCTCGATTTCTTGTCAGTGTCTTCCTGGCCTCTCTCAGTGTGGCAATCTGTGAGAGCACGGCCTGCGAGGGTAGGGTGGCACAGGCCGATGTTCTTAGGGGAAGGCTCTCTACTAAATGAAAATGGAAAGGTCCCAGAATCCAAGCACGAAGCTCCCCTGTAGCTCAGCCTTCAGTAATTGTAGTTTCAGTCAACAATTCTGTGCTTCCTTCTTCCTCTGGGGCTAAGCTTTTCCAAATGTACCCCTTCTGCTTCAGATGTCATGCCATCTGATTTGCTATTTTACCACTTCTGAATTTCATTTACTCTTTAATAACAGAGTTAAACATTATCTCAGTCTCCAGCACTCAAAGCCATGGAATTGTAAAGTTCTTAACTTCAGTTGAAATGAACCCACTGCTTTTATACATTTAATTTTACCTAAGCCATGGCTTATTCATTTACAGTGGGGTCTGTACTTAAGAACTTAATCCGTATTGGAAGGTGGTTCTCAAGTTGAAAAGTTCTTATGTTGAATCTGCATTTCCCATAGGAATGCATTGAGAACCATTTAATCCGTATCTGCTCTTTTCCGTCCATAGAAACTACAGTGGAACCTCTACTTAAGAACTTAATCCGTTTTGGAATGGTGTTCTTCAGTTGAAACGTTCTTAAGTTGAAGCAAAATTTCCCATACGAATGGACTGAAAACCAATTAATCCGTTCTGGCTGGTTTTTTTTGTTTGGTTGGTTGGTTTTTTTTTTGTTATGTAGAGG
Source organism: Pogona vitticeps (assembly GCF_051106095.1). Taxonomy (NCBI): domain Eukaryota; kingdom Metazoa; phylum Chordata; class Lepidosauria; order Squamata; family Agamidae; genus Pogona; species Pogona vitticeps. The sequence goes on from NC_135783.1 coordinate 157,532,577, forward strand.
TACGTTCGTACATTGAAGCATTAGTTCCCATAGGAACTAATGCAAAGCTGGTTAATACGTATTCTACCACTAGGGGGAGAATTTTTTTTTAACCTAAGATGACCTAAGGTTAAAAAAAGAGCAGGAAAGGTTTTTTTTTCTTGTTCTTATCTTGGATTTCTGTTCTCAAGTAGAAGCAAAATTTAGCAAATGGAGCTGTTCTTAAGTTGGATTGTTCTTAAGTAGAGACGTTCTTAAGTAGAGACCCCACTGTATTTATTTCCAACACAACCCTGTATCCTAAGTTCTCTGTTGGATAAAAGAATAGAGCCATGGGCAAATCTGTAAGCCAAATAGGAACAAATTGAAACGAATCAGATAAAAACCAAAATAAGACCACATAACAACACTGCTCGCATATAATGAAACCTGATATAAAAAGATATAAAAACCATGCAAAGATCTAAAAGCACTATAAACAGTTCCAAAAATCCTTGAGGGGAAAAAACAGAAAAGGTCTTACCTGGTACAGAAAAGGTCATAAAGTTGTTGCCAGCCATGTTTCTTGGAAAAGAACATTTCATGGGCACAATATCACCAATGAATAGGCCCTCTCTATTATCATCACTTCATCTGGCGGGAGCTTCAGATGGAGAATTCATTAATTCATTAATTATAATATTTTCCCCTTCTTTCTCCTAAAAAAGGTCTTTGCCTGCTTGAGGATGGACAGCAAAGATGGGGCAAGTCTGGCCTCCAGTGGGAGGGAGTTCCAAGGTCTTGGAGCAGCAACAGAGAAGCCTCTCACTGGTGTCCCCATCAGATGCACCTGTGAGGGTGGTGGGACTGAGATAAAGGGCTCTCTGATCATCTGAGTAGGTAAATATGGAGAAGGCATTGCTTTGAGACCATAGCCCTTAAGATGGTTAAAATGAGGATTTTTAACTGGGCCCAGAAATGGACTAGTAGTTCGTGAAGATGTAGGGTACTGTCATAATGTATATCAACTAGCCTTTATTGTTGTTATGTGTTGTCACATCAGAACTGACTTATGATGGCCCTAATAGGGCTAACAAATTAAGTGAAATATTTAAGTAGTTTTAAAAATTTCACTCCCTTAGTGAGTTTCTGTAGCTGAGTGGGGATTCAAACCCTAGTCTCCAGAGTCCTAGTCTGTCACTCTATCCATTGCACCACCCTGGGTATCTATATTAGCAATCTATTTTCTGTTGGACTATTTGACATTACTTTCTGACTAGCTAAGTTTCCTTTTTAGTTTCCAAACACGGGCTTCAATCCAGATCAAAATGGTTTTAGGGCTTGTGAGAACTGCAGTCCAACAATATCAGGACATAAACTCATTTGTGGCATTTCCCCCCTTTTCTTTCTTTCTTTCTTTTTTCTTTTTTACAAGGCTGTCAAAAACCACCACTAAATCCAAAGTGAAACAGGTGTGTGTTCTATTCCAGCCTGACCCTCTTGAAGGCACACAAAAGCTGCTGAAGTCATGAGAATCCTGCCTCACCCCCTGCCATCCTGCCAAAAACTCTCAAAAGAGAGCCACTTCCACTGTGTTAGCACCATTAACTCAAATACGCACAGCTTAGCCATGATTCACTCGCCAAACAGCCTCTACACTCCAGTTAGACGCAGCAATTTGGCTCAGGCACTTGAATGCCAGTCTTTTCCACACAACGTCACTGACCAAAGGACTGCCTAGTTTAGTCATGGTGCTGAATACTCACCAGCCATCAGTGGGGGTGATACACCCTGTCACCTCTCCTCAGACAAGGTGCTTGAAGCTAGACACTTCCTAATCTGCTAAATCTAGAGCTCCTTTTTTCGTTGAGCTTGCTGGGCGGTTGTGAGAGTTACAGTCCAAAAAAGGAACTTTTCACAGAATGCTGTACTGCAACATTACACCAAGAGAATGGTTTCTGTTTGGACAGAGGAAGAAACAGAAGCTTTTAAGCCGTGACATATACACAACTGGTTCCTATTACCAAAAAAAGCCAAGCCATGGATTACAGCAACATTTTTTTTCTCTAGCTTTGATGAAAGAACGCTGAAAGCAGCGGTGAACCTCCTGTCATTTATGTAGGAACCACAAGTGGTGGTGTGGAAGACAAGCTGCACTCAGTTCAGCCGTCCACCTGGCAGCAAGATCGGTAAAAAGGGTTTTGAGGGGTGGGGAGGAAACAGGACTAGCCAAAGGCATTTCACTCCCTGAAGCCAGGGAGAAGATGGCGCCTGAGGCCAGGGGCAAGGTGTGGCATCCCACTCCTCACTCCACGTGGAGAAACTGTTCAGCTTTCCCTCAGCACTGACAGTGGGACAGCATCATTCACAGCATCAGAGAGAAACAAGAGCGCCTGCAGAGTAGGCAAAGTGGGACCCACGAAAGCTGCCCTCCATTCCCTCACAGCCACTTCCTACCCCTGCCCAAAGCCTGTCACCTGAGGCCTCGCTGGTTTTACCGACAGGATCGTTATGATGAGGCTGCCAGGTAGCTCTGCTCACAGGATCCAGGCTAGCTGTGTTACTTGCTTTCAACACCGCATTTGATTGAATCCTGAAGTACAAAGGTTCTGCAATAGTCAGGAATCCTGATACAGTACAACAGAAGTTGCTTATTCTGTACATAGTGAAGTGGAAATCAGTAGCATCATGCTCAAAACCATGAGAGGTGAGCAATATTCAGAAAGAGTTGGTTCTGTATGACGAGTTCTTCATCAGAAAACACATCCCCCCACTTGTTCCTGTGAGGGTCATTCGGTATGGAAATAGGCCCTTTATGAAAGTTAATGTGCTGTAGCATTGAAAGTGTTAAACTGGGATCTGGATGGACCAGGCTGTAGTCTCCACTGTGCTGGGAAACTCACCGGGTGACCTTGAACCCAATAACTCTTTCTCTCGGCCTGCTCCATCTCACAGGGATTTTGTGTGGACGAAAGGTGTGGTGGTGGTGGTGGTGGTGGGAAGAGCTGGGTGTAATTCCTTAAGCTCAGTGGATTCAGAGTGGGAATAAATGTAAAACAAACAAACAAAAATGTGTAACATGCAATAGTGCTAATTTTTTTATGTGTAGACTCTCATCATGACAACCCCTATAGCCACATTCCCAGGGAGCATCCCAAAATGTAAGTAGTCATGTAGATTCCTTTCAACCAATGAGTGTTTTCCTTTCTGCTAGGAACTGGTATTTTGCAAAATTGATGGCTCTCACAGCAGTTCTATTCAAGAGCAACCTGTTGCCAAAATACTAGATTAGCTCTCAACAATATGCAGCTGCTAGTGAAACTCTTTGCTCCACTGAAAAAGGAAGTTCCTCCTTGTGCCATCTGGAATTCTTTACTGCCATTGACCCTAATTTTAACAAGTCTCCACTGCTGGCACCTGATAATAGACCTTGCTTCTAGGGCAGAAATCAACATGCAACTTGGCAGCCCATTAGGAAGAAATGAAGAATTCACACACACACACCCCATCCTTGTACAAGATGGAAGATTGGCAAGATCCCCTGAAACATTGCCTTCAGGAGATGAAGTCTCTTGTGCACGGGGAAAAGACGCTTCGACCCCACCCCAACAGGATCAGACATTCTGTACCAGCATTTGTGGCAATGTAGGGACTCCTTCAATCCATCTCCACGCAGCAAATGCACTCTTGTGCATCTTTCCTCCCAGACATCTTTCCTTCTATTACAGGTATATCGTATTGTTCCATCACTAAAACTACAATAGATTGTTCGTTGGAGTATCGTATAACTTTAATACACTCCACTACTCTTGGATTCAATAACTGCAGTTGTCATTACTACGTGGAATGTGGTTGTGCAGAGGATATCCACTGAAGTATGCCTAAGGCAATCACTAATCCTGAGTAAAGGTAACACCTCCCTTCTGTGTTATTTTGTCAACGTTTTAAAAGGTGTGTGAGCGAATGAGAGACAGGGAAAGAGAGCTATTTAAGCACTGCTCTGCTACTCCAATGAATCAGAGGAGTCGTACTTTAAAAATTATTTTTGAAAGAGCAAGTGCAGCTATTTTACGTTTCAAAATGTTGTTCTATGAAACCTGCAAAATTCCAACTTCTCCAGTGCTAGAGCATAAATCTCGCTTGGTTCTTTGAAGCAGTGAGCAGAACATTTGATTTTTCACCACAATGTTATTATGAGATATCTACTACTGTACTGATATGGTATCAAAGCTACCCTGCTATATCCATAGCACTAAAGGGAAAGTGGAAGAGTACAATCATCTGGAATGATCCTTAGGAAAAGAGAGCAGTAAAAAATGTCCCCCCCCTTTTTTTTTTTTGCCTTGCAACAGGGCCTGCTCTACCATTAGGCCAAATGAAGTGTGCCTCAAGGGGAAGATTTCAGGATATCTGCCACAAAAGGGCAGCCAATGATTAAGTACTAATTTATAGTTATATTTTTACCACCCTTGAGGGCACCGTTGAGATTTGCTGCTCCAGCATCAAAATATCTTGGGTCAGCATGTGTTTGTGTGCCTATGTGTGTGAGAGAGAAACTAGACTTGATCCTTTATTTTGTTTTTGAAATATCTTAGTGGACTTGTGAGAGTTTTTAAAGACAAAATAATGAAAATAAAGGAAGATATTCATTCTTTTCCCCATCCTCTGTCCTGGGGCAGACTTATCATTTGATGGTGGAGATTGCTCCAGTTTCCTTCCTTATTTCTTATAGTGCAACATGCTACATGTCTGCGCTTAGGAATAAAAAAATCAGTTCCTTCAGTATGGCTTGCTCACAGACATAGAGTCCTGCATCCTTAAAGAATGTTTAGTGGGATTTGTTGTGAACAGTTCCCTAAGAATGTTTTATATGCACATACGTGCAAAACTATGAGTGAGTTCCTAGTCTTACACTGTATGTTGGTACTGAAACATTTGTAAGTGGGGGAGGCAATTTCAAATAATATTGAAGCATTAACTGGCATCATTAAACTAAGCCTATCTACTTGAAAATGAATCAGTTTTATGTGTAGCCTGATTCTTAGTAAGTGTGCTTGGGGTCTCAGGCTAAGACTACAGTTATATAGACATTCAGATTTGTAATTCAGATCATTGAATACCAAAGTGCTTACAGTACTTCAGAATAGATATGCTTAAGATTTTATTGTAAAAAAATTTTTTTTTGTTCTAAAACTGGGATCAGTCGTACAATTTCAAACAATGACAAAATACAATCAATTTTAATCAACAATTTTCTTGAAATTACCTTCCAATACTTGTAACAAATATGGCAGAAAAACACAGTACATCTTATTTCATTTTGTCAGGGTCATGAGAAGCGGAAAAACAACAGGGAGAAAAATGGAATGCATTGCAATTACTAGACCAGGTATTTATGGTGAATTATTTTGACAACTAGAAAATGCACACAATACTCCAAGAGCAGGAAAAAAATTGAGGGAACAAACGCTGATGGTGAGGTTCGTGTGTGTGTGTGTGTGTGTGTGTGTGTGTGTGTGTGTGTGTGTGTGTGTGTGTGTGTGTGTGTGTGTGTGTGTGTGTGTGTGTGTGTGTGTGTGTGTGTGTGTGTCCCTCCTTATAACATAAATACAACTCGGAAATAATTCCTATTGATGTCAATAGGATCGTGTGGATTTAGAGAACCGAGGAAGGCAGAGGAAAGCTGTCTTTAAAAGTTCCCGTGTTCCATAGATGCAGATGGCTTAATCTTTGCAGCCTATTATGAGTCCATTTTCTCTTTCGTATTAATTATGTACAATTACTTCCATTTCCTCCCCCCCCCCGCGCCGCCCTCCGTCTTTTGGTAAGAGACATAGAGACATCGGGATCTATAGAGAGGTCCGAAGAGAGCATCATGTTTCGGCTGCAGCTCTGCGGACTCCAAATCGCCGTCCTCCAAGAGACGTTTAACCGGATTGTGAAACCGGGTGTTCAATCCGGTCTTACGTTTTCCAATGGCAACCTGCACAGAGACCGACAGAGTCCAAGGACAAGGTCTCCGTGTGAAAGGTGGGGACGGCGGGGAAAGGGAGGGAGAAGCCTTCCCCGGGGTTCCTTACGTTTCTCTAATGTCGCTTAATTACTTTTAAACTCTGGAAACAATTAAGCTGCCGTCCTTTGAAGTGAGGCAGACAACTTGCCGTGCGAAGGGCAGCAGAGATGCCGATAATTGTGCTCCTTCCATGCAATGTGGACACTGAGATTGGGGAGGGAGGGAGGGGGGGTCACGAGAAGGGAGTGGGGGGGGAATGAGTTCGAGCGCGTGGCTGTGGAAGAAGGCGGGGTGGCGGAGGCCGAGGTGTGTGTGTGTATATCTTTGTGAGGGATCGAAGGGGACGGGTCTGAGGGGTAACGCTGGTGTTCCGCGAAGTGCAGAATAACTCGGAGACTGCAAAGAAGTAAAAAAAAAAAATACACGGCCACGGGCGCACTCACACGTGCGCTCTCTCTCTCTCTCTCTCGCACACGTACGCACAGGCGGGCAGACACACCGGGCGGCTGAGGGCTCGACTTCCTTTCGAGTCTTGAGGGTCCCTCAGAAGCGCGCTCTCTGTTCGGGCCCGGGCGCTCTCAGGTGGCTTCCCTCAGCAAAGGTGGTTCAGACGGGAAGCCGGCATGTCAGCGAGGATTGTGAGGTGAAACAAGATAGCTCTGAAGAACAGAAGCGAGGACAAGGAAGCCGACGGGGAGCTGGGGACGCTGGCGGGTGTTTGAGCCTCTCCTCAGCGTCGGCTTGCGTTCCCTCAGAGAAAAGGCGCCGGCGAGGTGGCGGCGGCAGCGACGGCGGCGGCGCTAAGCCCTTTCAGGGCGCCTCAGGCGCGGCCCTCCTTGGATCGGGTCTGGTCAGGCGGAGGGCGAGGCCCGCCACACCGGAGGCAGCCCATCCTGACCCTGACCTTGGCAAGCCGGTGCCAAGGTCGAAGCCCTCCCGGGTGCTCTCCGCTGGGGCCCTGGAAGACTTCGGGCCGCCGTTGGGGCCACCCTGGGGCCAGGGGAGCAAAGAGGGAGGGAGGGAGGGGAGCGGACTCCCCAACATCCCTCATCCACAGCTCTTTCGGTTCAGAAGGACGCCTTACTTGGCCGGGGACTCTTTTACTATTACTGTTGTTGATGGTGGTTTTAAAATAATAAAAAGAAAAAGGAGTTTGGTGTCATTCTCCCCTTTGCCCAGCGCGTCGGCGCGCGGGTGTTTGTTTGAGGCTGAATTCCTACAAGCCAAAGAGGGAACAATCCAGCCAAGTCCTCAGCACACGTCCTCGAAACACTGACCGGTGACAGTCGGAGGGACAGGGTGCCGTTCTCGGGGGATTAAGCCCCCGCTGGTATCTGGAGAGGCGGCCGGAGCTTTGCCCCGTCCGGGTGCCATTGCCTTGGCGTCAGGTCCCTTCCCTGACTCGGGAAGGACTGGCTCCCGCGGGCTCCCAGGGGCAACAAGCCTTGCCATTGCGCTAGACCACAGGAGAGGGGGGGGGGGAGGATTATTGAGAGCGGGTGGCAGCGGCCCCTCTCTGGAGGGAGCCAAGTATGAAATTCAGTCCCAACCCTGCAAGAAAAGGAGGCACCAAAAACGTCCCTTTCCCAGTCCCCCCGGCTTGGCTTTCTTCGGACGGGAACTCCCTCACGCCGCCGCCCCCCCCCCCGGCTTCCTCAAGCGGCTTTTCCCAAAGCATCGCTTCCCTCGGCTTTGGAGATGCACAAACGAGAAGTGCTACACCTTCGGCTTTTCACCTGCAAATATCTGATGCTATGGCGGAAAGGAGCAGGAGGGAGGGAGGGAGGGGAAAGTCTCTCTTACACACGCGCGCGCGCGCGAGCACACCACCACCACCACTATCCGCTGCCGCCCTCTGGGTCTATTCCCCCCCCCCAGCTTGGGCGAAAGCTGCGAACCTCAACCCGACCGCCTGAAACACCCTCGTTTAGCGATGCGCGCCGCCTTTCGAACGTGGCCGCCCCCCCACCCCCGCAGGGCGAGATCGCGGCCGGAGGGGGGGGCGGGACGCGGGAAGGGTTAGGGTTTCGGGGGGGGAGCAAGAGACAACTTTCACCTTTCCGCTCTCCCCAGCGCGCGCCAATGAAAGCGCCCGAAAGCGAGCGACGGCCTCTGCGGGGCGGGCGGTTTCATCTCCGGTTTGTGGCCCTCCTGATCCGTAGCCTGGCCCGTAAGGAGAGGCTGGCGGCGGCTGCCCGCCCCCGCCCGCAGCAAAGCCGTGGCGGATGGGACACTTGACGGCGACTGCCTTCCTCGCCCGCTGCTGGGTCTTTTGCTCCCGCCTCTTGCCAGCCCTTGTCTCTTAGCTAGCCGTCCGCAATCCATCTTCGCCTTTCGGGGTACCAGAGCATCGCCGGCTCTTTTCGGTCCTTAGGGTGCTTCTCGCTTGGATCTCGAGCTCCCTCCCTCCTCCTCCTCATTTTTTAATGTCAACGTCCCCCCCTTTATTTATTTATTTATTTATTTATTTATTTATTTATTTATTTATTTATTTATTTATTTATTTATTTATTTATTTCATCCGTGGCTCCTGGGATTAGGCACAAGGAAGCGCCAGGGCAGGATGATTCCCATTCCGGATACCGGGTTGATTGGGACATTCAAGAACGCGTTAGCTGCTCGTGCCAATCTTCTTCCGTCAGGATGTGTCTGTAAAGTGTGGGTCAAGGGTAGTAGGAGCCGGCTTGCACCCCCCCCCCCATTTCAAAACCACGGTTTCCGTGAAACTTGGGAACGCCAAGCATTGCTTCCAGACGAGAGGGCGCGACGTCCTCCTGGGAGCGTCGTTTTTGGAGGGTGCACACGAGGATCCGCCCTCCCGAGCAGGCTTAACGCCAGCACAAACACGCGTTCAGAGACAGGTCAGCCTTCCGTTTCCCCTAAAGGGAGAGACCCGGTGGTGCCTCTGCTGGGGACAAAGGTTGTGTGAACGGCAGGGACGATCGTCTTTGGTACGAGATATTAGCTAGGGAGGAACAATCATGACCAAAAGGAAAGGAAGTCTCTCCGCTGGTCGGTTTTTGTCCCTCTCTTTTCCTACAATAGAAATAATCTTCCGCCTCTGACAAAATGATCGCTTCATTCATATTGACTTCTCTTTTTTGCCTCAACAGTTAGCAGGCTGGATCTTTCTTCCAGCCCACGCTTATATTTTCAAATTGGGATTCACCAAATACTTCAAAGTTATCTTCACCCGACGTTTTATTATCCCTTATATCCCATCCTTTACACACACACACACGCACACACACGCGCGCGCGTTTTATTAACCCTTGATTTAGCTGCTCAAAGATTATATATATATAATCTTTGAGCAGCTAAATCAAGGGTTAATAAAACGCGTGTGTGTGTGCATGTGTGTGTGTGTGTGTGTGTGTGTAAAGGATGGGTGGAGGGAGTGGGCGAGAAAACAGAACGGAGATTTCAGCCTCGTTCTGTTGGAACAGGAAGGCGGGGTCTCTCTGTTCTCCACCTTGAACCCCAAATTTTCAACTGGCAGAACAACCGAGAGGATCCGGCCTCACCTTATACCCGGACCTTGAGAAGTTCCATAGCCAAAAAGGCAGCAGACAAGTGACGGTCAGAAAGTAAATGAACACAAAAAAGATTCCGTCTGTCTGTCTTGTTGGGTTATTTATTTATTTATTTATTTATTTATTTATTTATTTATTTATTTATTTATTTATTTATTTTCTCTCAACGACTTGCCTCGGTTCCACCCGCCCTGTCCCCAACTCAGCTTCGTGGGAAAACAGCAAGGCAGGGTCAGAGCTGAACGCACAGCACACAGGCTACTGCTGCAGCTTTCCTGAACTTGTCACCTTAAAAGCGGAGGGGGGGGGGAGAGGAAAGCGAAGCAATAACGTTTATTTACTGTCACACCGCTGCGCCTTTCTTCCTCTCATTTTTTTTAAGACAAGGATGATCAGACTCTCTATTTTTTTAAAAAATACAGAAGTGCCAAATGAACGGCAACCCAACAATCAAGAAGTGTGTGTGTGTGGGGTGAAATCAACATTTGGGAGGAAGGTTGAAAAAATTTATATTTTTGGCATTTAAAAAGAGCATAATTAATTTGCCTTACTAGGATTAGCAGTGTAGAGGAAGGCTTCATGGGGAGAAAAAATGAGGGAGGGAAAAACAGTGAAAGCCAACGTGCAGGTCGGTGTTTCTCTCCCCAAACTACCCCCTTTCGGATCTGTAATCAATCACCAGCGTAGGAGGCAGGAATACTGTAAAGATTCCATAGATTAAAATGCAAATGAAAGGTAGAATAAGAAACATGAACATGGGAATCAAATATTTAATAATTAGGCCTTTTTTGTTGCCACTAAGGATTTTTTTTAATTGTTTTAAAAAAATATTACTACCTTCGTTCTATAAATAAATAATTTTTAAACCAAGAATAATTGTTCACGGTTTTAACCATGACCTATGGTAAGAAACATTATGCTGCCCCTTTTCCTTAAAAAAAGTATTGGAAGAACAACTGGTTTTAATTAATTAAGGGGGGTGGATTAAAATAGCATTGAACATCAAAGGTAAAAAAAAACACAGTCTTCTATATTAATATTGTATCAAAATATGGAAAGGATTTATTTGGTTCAATAGGGTGTTGGGCTGGTGAAAGAGGGAGGAACGGGTTGTTATGAAGTTTAAAATATACCACACCCAGACGAGACAGGCTGTTCTTACCATTCTCACAAGGCTGGTACAGTATTTACATCCAGACAGATGTGCTGCCTGATCCTGCCATTTCCAAATCAAAAAGAAACGTTCACCTGCAAAGCAGTCTGTGGTAGTGATCTGATAAGGGAAATAATAGCCCGTCGAAATCTTTTTTTCCCCCTTCTAGAATTCTTTTTATACCTAGAGACTGAAATAAGATAAAATATAAACACAACGGGTGACAGTTTCACAAAAGAAACCATTCTGAATTTGATTTTCTCCCCCTTTCACAACTCAGCTGTGGTGATGGTGGATCCTGGGGGGGGGGGCTTACTGGGGAACTGGGTCTCATAACTTGTACAAGCTATTTTTAAAAAAAATATTATTATTATTCATTTGAATCATACTTAGGTTCCAGGTGGAAGATAGTAACCCCATGACTTTTAGGGACTAGTGTAGAAAACAAAAACATCGCATATCCGGGCAAAGTAAATACATATATTGTATAAATAAAAAAAGAAAATATGTGTTAAGTCAGTCTTAGATTTCTTAACCTCCCGATTTTATCCATATTTACCTAAAGTTCTTATTACAGATTCAATGAAATTCACGCCCACTTTAAAATTTGTAGGATTTATGCATCGTGGTCCTGTAACATTCACTCGGACTAAAATTCCACACAAAAAAAACAGGCTACATTTGTTTCCAAGAAATGCGTGAAACTCTGGGGATGCCGTCCGTAACTATGTATCACTTTATATCACCGTATGCGAGGATGCAAACCAGTGTCAAAATACAGTACTAGTTCAGTACAAATGTGTGTTTTGGTTAACAACAGTGTAAGATGAATTGGGCTTGGTTTTATTTATCTTTTTTTTTTAAGTACAGTAAACTGGACCGAAGAGGCGAAGAGTAAAACGGTAATTCTTTGCCTAATAAAGGATTTCCAAGAACATCGTGTGGTTGGTTGAGTTGGTGTGTTTTTTAAATGTGCAATGAGATAGACGTGTAGTGAACTTTCCCCACATCTAAATGGTGGGGTTGGGGGGGGGGTGGAGGAGAGAGCGCAAACGCGGTAAACATGCCGAATTTCCCTGAACTGTCATGAACATGGCATCGTGGTTTGGGTGTTTCTTCTCCTTTGCCTCCACAAATCAACTTCGCAAGTGTTTAGATAGCTCTGTGACAGTCCTCTCTCTCTCTCTCTCTCTCTCTCTCTCTGTGTGTGTGTGTGTGTGTGTGTGTGTATAGGGGTGAGGTTGGGGCACAGAGAGGAAAATCAAGCAAGGACCGATTTACACACTTCGTACAAGATCCTGGGCATTTGCGTTCAGTTGCAATCAGTGGGGTGTGCTTCTTGGGACCAGGTAAGTGAACTTAACCCGGATCGAAATGTAACTCTCCCCACAAAAACATCACCCGTCGCATTTCACCGGCCCCCTTCTTTACAACAGGCGGTCTTGATTTTCCTCGCGGATGATTAGGACTCCACGCCACGCTACTCTGCCACCCTGGTTAACTAACCAGCCCCGCTTCCCCGCCTCGGCTGACAAAGAGACTTCTTCATTTAGAACTTGCCGGAGTAGCTTTATCCGGTTCCAAAGGCACGATGTGGACTGGTTTTATTTTGTTTTTCCCAACTCGGATAACTCAATCGTTAGCCATCGGTTCCTTTAAAAGATGTGATCTAATTGGGAAGCTGGAGTCGATCACGCCAAGTTTCCAGCCCACATTAATTAAGCTGAGAGTGAGGGTGGGAGAAAAGTGGGGCTTAACTAGAGGGCTTTAAAGTGGTGCGGACTGCTAAGTGCTTCCAGACACAATCTTTGTCAATGTCCCTATAGAGCTGCATTCGTCAGTGTGTGTGTGTGTGTGTGTGTTGCACGGTGCGAAAAGAAAGTGGAGGATCACTAGTCCTGATTCGTAACTTTCATCTGCCTACTTTTGACAGCGCGTCTGTCTGAGACGCCCACACTTCTCTCCTCTCCGTGGCTGCCGCTCCTTATTTCGTTCGAAATGCAAGGCAGGTACTTGGTTTAGCATGCCACCAAAAAGGTTACTCAAACCTCTGCCAGAGGAAAGCATGGAAAATCGCGGCGATATCCCAGTAGGATCGGGTACCACACACACACATGCGCGTACACCCAAACACACCACCACCACCACTGCCGCCGCCTTCCCATCTCCTTCGCTCGTAGCGCTAAAGGTGCGTGCCTGTGTGTGTGTGTGTGTCTGTCTGTGTGTGTGTATGGACAAACAGTACTTTGGCATCTCCTGACCCCACAATGCACAGCTCGGTTTCATTGATCATCTCCTCCCCGCACCTCCCCCTCCCCTTTATGAGATAATGCAATTACAAACATCAATAAGGAGCTGCAAGGGGAATCATTATGCGGTGACAGTGATAAATGACGGTGCAGAAATAGCATGCTTTTTTCTAACAATCCAGGAGCCCAGGGGCTTTGGGGGGCTGAACACAGTCACCAAGGAAACAGATGACATCCAAAATGGCACCAAAGGGAAAAAAAAATGAGCAGTCTTTTCTTTTGCCTTTCACTCTTTCTCTTCGCGCCCCCCCCCCCCGCCCCGCTCCCACTCCCTTTATTCCAAAGAGTTAGTTTTGGCTTTAGAAACAGCTGCCACACAGGCATTTGGTTATTTCACACATTAAAGCCCTGGAAGATTTCCTCTGTCCACTACATAAAATACAGAGCTGCTGACTGCTTAGGAGTTTATTAACTACTTTCCAGCAAGTACCTCAGGAAGCCAAACAAAAGGAGATCTTACACCACCGCATGCCCAGGGCAAATATTCAGATTTCGGACAGGGGATTCAGCCGCCCCCTCACAGTCTCTCTGACACACACCATCTCTCTCTCTCTCTCTCTCTCTTCTCTCTCTCTCTCTCTCTCTCTCTCTCTCACACACACACACACACACACACACACACACACACACACACACACACACACACACACACACACACGTTACAGAAGATCGTAGTGTACTTTACGCCTTAGAGCAGTTTAGCAAGGGCACTTCTTTTGTGATTCCAAAACTTGAGATGTAGTAGGCTTTCTTTAATCCTTTGGGTAAACAAAACAAGGTCAAGAGACAAAACACATACACACACTTTAATATATAAAGCTAGCTGCTAATAAAGCAGCGTCGCCGTCTTTATCTATAATAACCCAGAAAAACTCTTGTTAGAAAGGGCTGCTGGGGTGCATCAAGTAGAATAGTAAGCACTTTACTTTCTTTAATATCATGTGACATTCTTCCAGGCAAGGAATTCGGCTTCGCGGTGTAAGAGAGTCCGCAGGGATGAGTTCTTGTGGAAAACTTTCCAGATTTCTCAGTTCAAATGCTCAGATTTGGAAGCAAAATCCCTCTAAAGTCTCTGGGCGTTATTTACTCCTTAGGCGGGAGCCGGTCTCCCGAGAACCGTAGATTTAGTAGAACCAGGAGACGCCACATCCTCACTCCGAGCTTGAAGACCGGTCCTCAAATTATGCATCCGTGTGTTTGCAGCCTTCTTGGGAGGCAAATTTTTATTTCATTTCATTTTAGTGCATGCGCATAGGGGCAAAATGGAAGGAAATGTACATGTATGTGTGTGCGTAAAAAAATTAAAAGAACAATATTTTATCGTCCTAACCGCGAGTTTCATTTACTTAGAAGCAAGCCTTGATTTCTTCAGTTTAAACGTGTTTGAATCCGCCATTTTTGTCCATGAGTGGGACAGGCTCTGTCTCAAATGAAGAGATCCACCACCCACCCAGAAAGAAGACAGAAAAAGAAAATCTCATCAGATACTTCCAGTATCTTTGCTGCGCCCCCCCCCCGCGCATTTTTTAATGTTTTTAACTTTTACAACTGGAGTGTCCGTAGCGGCTCAGGCGCCTCGGCGGCAGGAACTCCCCGGCGAAGCGAAGCCTTTGGGATCCGGAGCAGAGGGGAGCCCTGCTCGCTGACCTTGGCCGGGCGGCCCTGGGGACTCCTCGGGCTTTCGCGTGCGCGTCATTGCTCTGGAAGGGCTCCGGCCCCGCAAAGGCACTCGGGGATCCCCGCGAACAAGCACCCAAAGCACCCACCCCCACGGCGGACGGCGGAAGACAAGGCGCAGGCACGGAAGATGGCTCTTATGTCCCGCTCCTTGTCACCTTGAAGGAGCCTCAAGTTATTTTTGACTCCCTGGAGAGAAAAAAAAGAGAGGAGGGGGTGTGAGGGGGAACGAGCGAATCCCACCCCCTTCGTAGAGAAAGGTTCACAGAAAGAGGGGTTTGTTCTCTCTCAACAGAGGGGAGCCTCTGCCACACTTCCCTCCTGTCCCGAGCAACCCTCAGGGAAACTCGGGCGGCGGCAAAGAGCTTCAGGGCCTGGCCGGCAGGAGGGCACCGACACCGGTGTGGAGTCACCGTGTGGGCGAGGGGCAGGGCCGGCGCGGCGACCGGCGACTCGGGGAACAGGCGGGCTTAAAAAAAAGAAAACCCGCGCTCTCTCGGGAGAAGCGGCGTGGGTGGGGGGGGCAGGGTCACCACTAATCCCGGCTTGTGGTGGCGGACTGGGGCGCCGGGCGAAGGTGGGGTGCGGATGAAGGCGTCCGGTCTCTTTCCCTGACTGAGCGACCCACGTCTTCGAGGACGGAATCCCCCCTCCGCCAAAACCGCGGAGCCCCGGGGGCCTCCCCCGCTCCTCCTCTCTTCCACACACACACACACACACCCGGCCGGGACCACAGACACCGGCAACCGCCCCGCCTTTTCCCCTCACGTTTGGAGCGCCCTGTCGTAAACAAAGCCAGACCCGTCAAGTCGGGCCGCCCTTCGGAAACGCCTTCCGCGCTCCATCCAGAGGCAGGCGGGACAGCCAACAAACAAACAAACACAACGCCGGGCATTTCCCTCCTTCCTCTCTCGCTCCTCCACCCCTGCATTCACTCCGCATGGACCCCCCGCTTTTGCGTTTCCTTTGCCTTTTTGTGAATCAAGCCCCGCTCTGCAACGTGTGACCGGACTTGGTGGAGTCGGGGCACGGCGCTCCGCCGCGGGTCACGGGGAGGGTAAGGAAGGAAGCGCCTTCACACGACCCCCACATAAGGGGAGTTTTAAAGCGGAGCGCGAAGGACTCGCTTTAAGTGCGGGGGGGGGGGGGAAATAGGGCACTTCAGCCAGAAACCGCCTTCGGTGGTCCTCCTTGGTTGGAGCTCCCCGGGGTTCCCGCGTTTTTCCCCTCCTCCTCCTCCTCCTCCTCCTCCTCCTCCTCCCTACCCGCTTCGGGGCGCTGCTGGTCGGTCTCTGCGTGGCTTTGGCCCTCCTCCCCCACTTCCGCCGGTGGGCTGCGTTTTGCGGGGAAGAGGGGAAGCGCGGCATTCAAATAAAGGGCCCGCGAGATCTCCATCTGCCCTCACTCGCCGACAGAGCCCTTCTCCCGTCAGCAAAGCGAACTGGAGGGGCTGGGGTCTGACGGCTGTCCCTTTGCCCGTCAAGGATGAACGAGGAGGCAGGGCATGTGTGGGTAGTTTAGGACCGACCAACTAAGTGCAAGTGGACTTTTCTCTTCCCAAGCCATTATTTTGACCCCAAACTCCCCGTCTCTAAACACGTGCAATGCGCTTGGTACTTGTTCATACGAGGGGAGGGGGTCAAAAGGGCGGAGCGTCCAAATACATCCATGAGAGTCTTAAACGTTCACCAGCACCGGTGCCCAGACCCGCGTTGCCTTCTTTCTCTTCCACAAATCTCTCTCCCCCCCCCCCCGCATCCCGCGCGCGCTCCAAGCTCCCGAGCCAGACCATCCAGCTTGGACGCTTTCAGCTGCGCGGCTCTCGTTTCGGTAGAATACGGTATCCGCGCCATGCACCGACTTCTGAGAGAGAAAGGGAGGCAGCCCAGAAGCCCTCACCGCGCATGCGGCATCGCCCGGGAGCGGGAAGGTGGCAAAGAAGCAAAATCAAACCAAGGGTAGCTCGAAACTTTTACGTCTGAATTTCTCTGTAGGGCGTGGAAAGGCGAGGGTAGCACCATCAGATGGTCCTGCCCCCACCTCCAGATCACAAAGCACCTAAATAAAGTATCCCTCTGCATGACACTTAAAGAAATGTCAATATTTTCTGCCAAAAAAAGGAGAGAAGGATACAAAACAAAACACAGAACCCGTGTTGCCCTTGCGCGCAATCCAAGGACAAGGGCAAGAGATTGCACGGAGGTGATGTGCAAAACCAGCTCTCTCTCTCCCCCCCCCCCGCAACAGTTCACAATCCATCAGCTGAAGGGGCAACGCAGTTTTGAACCGGCGGGGAGGGGGGGGGGCGGAAAGAGAGCAGGCCGGCGAGCGCGCTCCTTCCTACCTATCGGGTCGTTTTTCCAAATCCCCAAAAGATGGCAGTCGAAGCTGACATTCCTCCTCCTCGGGCTCTGCAGCGGGTGGCGGAGAGAGAACAAGAAAGCGGCGGCGGCGGCGGCGGCGGCAGCCGAGGAAAAGGGGCGGCGGCGGTGTGTGTGTGTGTGGGGGGGGGTTGGAAACGGCGGAGAGGGGAGGAGGAGGAGGAAGGAGAAGAAGGACAACTGATCTGTTTTCAAACTAATCCCTCCAGAGATTTTTAAATACAGACAACCACACTCCACTCATCCGGCTGCAAACCGTGGATGCGTGGAAGCAGCGCGTTTGATAGCTTCCTGGCCGGCCGCCTTCCTTCCCCCCCCCCCCGCGCCGGCTCTCAATGTGCCCGATCGGGAGGAGGCCAGGCCAGAGGCACCACCATTCTTTGCAAACCCCCCCGCGTTCCTGAGGGTCTCCCTCCGCCACGCAGATTTTTTTGGGGGGGGGGGCGCTTGCGCGCGCGTGCCCTGCGCTCAGCCCCCGCGCCCCAGAGAGAGAGAGAGAGAGAACGAGAGAGAGCGAGAGCGATTAATCTCGATTTCTTTGCGCGAGACAGTCCTTAGCCCAACTCAAACGTGATTCTCAGCGGGCTGGGGCTGGGGGAGGGGGGGGGCGGTCCGGGGAGGAGGAGGAGGAGGAGGAGGAAGGCGAGAGAGAGAGAGAGAGAGCAGCAGGCACAGAGCCTTGTCTTTCCATATAGGGTTACTGAGTGGGTTGATGGAGGAAAACCTCTTGATTATTTTCTTTCCCTTAAAGCAGATCTAAGCGAATGAATGGCACTCTGGCTGCCAAACACACACACACTTAAAGGGGGGGGGGAGGAGGAAGCCTTCCCCACCCCCACCCCAACTTTTCCCCTCCCTCCCCCTCCCCCCCCCCCCCCCCGGTGGATTGCTTGCTCGCTCGCTGCTGCTGCTGCTGCCTGTGCTGCCGCTTCGCCGCCGCCTTCGCTTTGAATGTGGGGTAGCTAGGAAACAGCCAGCAGCCTGAGAAGACGGAATTTCCAACGTATAAAATGTTCTTAACGGAACCATTGAGAGTGTGCAATAAGGCGTGAGGGGGAACTAATCTCTCCATTTAAATGTTTGTGGCAATTTTATCTAAATGAATTTTAATGCTAAACGAGGGATAATTCCCTATTTGTAACCCGTTTACTTCTCTTTCCTTTGCCTGTAAAAAGCCGTCTAACATCATGCGATGAACAATAACAATAGCAAAACAAAACAAAAAAAAAAATACCTCTCAAAGCATATTATTCATTAATGTGTTATAATTACAGCTGATGAAGTGTCTTGGGATAAAAATGCTGAGAGGAGGTGGTTTTTTTGCTTTTTGCCTCTTCCTTTAAAAACAACTTGAAACATCAAAAAAACAAAAAAACAAATCACGCTATTAATGAAATAAATTAATTAACCCGCCCTCCACCCACCAGGAAAAAAAAACTTAAAAGTGGTACGTAGGCGTGTGGCTCCGCTCTTGAAAAGAAAAAAGGCGGATTATTTGAAGGTGGGTTTTAAAGAACAATTTGAAATTAACCAACAGTCTGGCCGGTTGGGATTTTGGCCACAAAATATATTCCTAGCCTTCTACGGAAGAATTAAGCAATATTAAATTGCAGGCCCAGTACGAATTTGGAAGTGGGGAAGCCGGTTTCTCTTAGGCAAGAGGAAGATGAGACTATGTTAAACGTTTAATTTTCTTAATTGGTTTGCTGGTCAATTAAGTTTCCGAACTAGCTATGCCCCTCCCCCCCACAAGCCATGGGTTTGGGCTTTGTTGGGTTACATTGGTGGCTGGCTGGATTAACGGAAAACGTAAACAAATAGCCATTAACTGCATGTGAAGTTACAAAGACTGAGAACATCACTTTCTCTGGAGTAAAAAAATAAGTGTTTATAGCTCTGGCCACAAGGTGGTTTGGGGATTATTTAGGATAGGTGAATTACATAGTTTACAGGTGAATTACATAGTTTACTGCTGAATTCCATATTTCATGCTGGACCTCAGGTACTGGAATATATGGGGACAGTGACCTTGTTGGGCACCTGAAAGGTGGATTCCCTCACCACTCACTGACTACCTGTCACATACTTGGTAAAATTTACAGATTATAGAGTCGGATATTTTGTGAGGTTTTGCCCTGGCATCCCTTATATGAGCGATTCAACCAAAAACTATCTCCAAACTTTTACCAGTAAACCAAATGGGAGTAGCACAGTGCTTCAAAAGCAGGTAAATTCATCCATCAATCTTTGCCTAGTAAATCCACAAAACAACTGGCCTCTCTTTTAAATTAAAACAGGGTAGGTTTATAGGGTGAGATCTATATAAATGGCAGGCATCAGAGTTCTCACCATTGAACTCTTTTGTTCCTCTCAAGTAGTTAGCATCTTTTAAATCTGATTTTGCTTTTTCATGAATGTGCCTTAGCTAAAATATTTGTATATTTTTATGCCCTTAGGAAACACTTTTTAAACAGTCGTGATTTTATTTAGAAGAAAATTATAAGGTATTGTAACTTAAACATATTATTTGGCTCTATTTAACCAGTTGGCTGCATTGCAAAAAGTACAGCTGGGCTGGAAAATTGGTTAATGATCCAGCCCACAGCCAATTGCAGTACAGGATTTATTTGTGAGTGCTGGCTTTGTAAAAAGTCTGTCATCTTTTTAGTACAAAGTAGTTAATGTACAAGCGTGCACTTATTCAGACAGAGGGATTTAAAAACCCAATCCTGCACTCGCATAGCAACCTAATTTGACATAAGAGGTTTTATCAGTTTCCTAAAATAATTTAATTCAAATGGTCACATGTGTATCATTTAACAAACTAGTACAGTATTTTTTAACTTTCATTCAATCTCCCCACATTTATTTGGCTTGCAGTCTTAAAATGTGATATTTGGTTATCACCCTGAAAATAAACAGGGTACATTCTAGGATCACTTCCACAAGGCAACACAGAATAATTTATTATAGAAAAAAGTATTAATAAGGTTGCCGGGGGCTAAAATTTAATTATTTTCAAGAAAGAGATTGGTATATTTCTATAAAATCACTACAGATTTGGAGGGCTGAGGGCAGTAAAAGGAATTTTTCAAGAAGTTGAGCCAGCGTGACAAAAAATAATTTGCTTTTATTTTAGATTCAGATTTCATTACTGCACTCAAACTACTACAACTGGGCTTTGAGTTATTGTACAATTCAAACAGTTTCAATCAGAAACTCTAAGACTCAGTGTGCAATGATTATTAATAATAATTAGCTCCTTGGTTTCTTGATAGAAAAAGGCTATCAACAAGCATTTTTTAACCACAACGAAAGTATAATTAGCTTATCCCACTTAGTAAATCTGTATGCATGCCAACTCATACCAAACTGCTACTTTTACCAAAAAGAAAAAAACCCCAATAATACAGTTCATTTTTCCAGTCCTTTTTGCACAAAATTTATTTACAATGTATACATATATGCTCCATGATGGGACTATGGAAAAATGCACGACTGATGCTTTGCCCAGAAAATAAAGTCAACATAGTAAAAAATAACTCTTCAGTTCATGTTTTGAGCGGCACAAAACAGGAAGTGATGTAGGTGATTGTAGCTGCTGCTGCTGCTGTATGGGGACAATAATGCTCTGATGTGACAATTAGGTTCAAATACACTTTCTCTTGGTTTCCATGCCACCTCCTACCAGTCTCCTTAAGACACTGCCTGCAACAGCTGATTAATCATTGTTGAGGACTGCAGTTTTTCCCATCCTTCCCGATTTACATCTGTTCAGGCCAATTCAAATATGGTGAGTAAATGAATTAGACATGCAAATTCACGCCCCAGGCTAGAAAAAAGGGGGAGGGAGAGAGAAAGAGAGATAGACAGAGAAACACAGAGTGCATGGCTGAAATCCTAGGATAGAAGAAATGTTCTTCTGCCTGACATAGATATTTTAATGCTCTAAAAATCCTGCAAATCTTTTTTGTCATTTGCAAGGTAACTGTAAGGCTTTCTTTAAAATGTAAGGAGGCTTCTGGAGGAAGTGAAGAGTTATGGAAACAACACACATAGTGTGGAAAAAAATTCACATTTTTTTCTTAAAAAATCTATAAGAAACAACGTAATATGGATAACAGAATAATAGCATTTTACAATATTCCACTCTGTTGCCTTATATAGTTATTTTGCATGTCCCCAGAAGTTGAATTCAGTTGGTGTGTATTTCGTGCTTTTCAGGGTCCCTATAAAGACAAATAGGATTGTTCCTTGGTCCAAACGAGATGCCAAGAATGGAACTCCATTAAGTCATTGCAGAACGACAATATTTCAAATTTGCCGTTATCGAAGACAAAGTATAT